>NW_025767202.1:672500-752500 GCF_003918875.1 Haliotis rubra
CATTCTTTGCAGCTTGTAATGTGGAAGATGAACTAGGTGACCTTTCAAGGTCACCACCAGGGGGATTGTACTGTATCGTCAACACATTGGTGACGTCATGTATATTGTTTTGTAGATTTTAAACGACAGTGTGGCGTCATCTTGTGAAAAACGATATTGTTGTTTGATATTCGAGTGTGAGAGAAAAAGGGAAGGGAGAGTTAATATAAACTGTCCTTACCTTCAGACAATAATATAACTGGCTCTACCCTCAAGCAATAAATTCACCTGCCCGTTCTCAAGACACAAGAATTACTTACCCAACCTTCAGAGGCATCATCATACCCAGGCAGTAGCGATACGAAGCCCAGCGTTTTGGAAATGTAATAATCTTAAACACTAGTGAAGGAAATGTTACACGCGTCAGCTAAGGTAATTAATTGCCCGATATCTGCTTCATTATGTAAATATATAAGCTTGATCGGGTCTTAAAAATCCAGTGGTCGATAGTGAGGATACAGACTTGCACTAGATCTGTGTAGTCGTATATGGTTGTGTCCACTTTCAGCAGCTGGTGTGACCACACCACGCCATTCCCTTCCGGTGACTACGTGAGCACTGAACGCTGATACCTAGAGGTTGCGGTGGTAGGATAGTTCTCTGAATGCTAGGGAGCACGGGTGGCCATCTTGTCTGTGCAGAGTGGCGTGTCTTGGGCACACCAAAAAACCTATGATCACGGGTTCGAATCCCTTTTCGCCCAAACTATGTTTATATGTTTGTCATCACCATAAGCGTGCTTGTGGGTTTCATCCAAGCAGAGGCCATATAATAGATGATTTATTATATGGTCTCTGTTCAAAGTGCTAAACGCTGAAGACCTGTGTTCCTTTTTACCCCACTTTAAACTGGCACGCAAAGATGCAGGTGGAATACTATTTATAACTGGGATGAAACCACAGCACAGACCTAAGTTACTTAGTTTACCAACGGTTACTTGGCTTACAACCTTATGAATGACAACTCCTTGTTTGTGCATAGAGCGACTGCGTATTTCGACGACCGACCTTTAACATAATTAATAACTGTGTAGTTATTTTTTTGTTTCTAGGACGCGACAGGAGAGATAATTAAACATGAATGAGGCCTGGACTGAAGTAGTACACCGTTTGTTTTGTAAGCTCATCTGAATGAGAAGTCTATTGACATCGTAGAGACCAGGCGCGTTTCAAGGTAGCTGATATACGACAGGGTCCACAACTGCGTCTCCAGACATAACTGCAAATTGGAAGATCTGTATTTTTGATTACCTCAATGAAAACCCATTGGTGACAGCATAATACAGGTGAAATTTGTCACTGGAAACAGTTTCAGTAATTTTAGCTGTGTTTATGATAGATAAACACTGATTGATAATTCCGATACGTCTATGGCTCGGAGTGTACGCCTGTTATCGTACAGGTTTACAATGGTGTCTACGAGCAGGGCGCCTCTCCCAAGCAAACCCGACATACACTTATAACGTATTTGACAATTTCTTTGTGTATGCTCACTCATGCTGCAAGGCACTCAATAGGCCATTTTGATTTACTTTGATTCGTGGCGACCGCCATTACAAAAAATATGTAGTCTCGCGCAAACGAGATTTTACGGTAAGTGGTTTGGAAGAACACACACGCTTATTTAGAACTATTTTAATGTTTGTGAATGAGCAGAGTACATCTTTAATTATCCAGTGCCTCGGAGTGGGGTCACCACCTCAATTTGAGTGCATCGTAATCCGTATTTGTACACGAGGGACAAGGAAATGACAGATGGACCTACTTCCGTTACTTGTAAAAAGTGTATCTGTTAAGACACGAAAGGTCTCGAACCATTAGAAACTTTAGATAGCCCAGAAAGCGTTTTGTGTGTCAACAGAGCAGGTCATACAGGAGGAGCAGTGCAGGTTAATACTGAAGAGACTTGTGTTCATTTTTAGAATCAAAAGAATTAGTTATAATTAACAAAAAGATAAAACACAAATCTCTATATTCACGTATAAGCTGATATCATTTTATATGTAGGAGTTTCGATATTGTACAAAGAAACAACATTTTGTTGGAGGATTTTTTAAAGAGATCTTATAAGAACAAATTGAAATGGTAAAACTGTTTGTTGTACATATACATAACGAAACGCGCTGGAGTAAGAACATTTAGCTTTCTTAGTTTTATTGATGAACATTTCGACACATACGACGCATAATCCGACCTGTTATATAAAAAAATAAACTTTTCGGAGCATAAACAGTACGGTGAAACATGAATGCAAAAAGCGACATGATCTTGTCAATATCAGCTCGTAATGTACATGCTATTGACAAGCCACGAGTATAATATGCCTCGTGTACCGAAAGGGCGGGTTGTGGATATGAACAAGCATTGTACTACTGACTGACACAGCCAACAACATCCCGTGTAGTATATGCATCGTACTGTACGAAGTGCAGCTGACAGACAGCGTTACTGAGGGCGTGAGAGCTTGCTAATTTCACGGAAGTTTTCATTGACTATTTTAAATGTTTTTAATGAACGTGAATGCCAGGCAGTGAAAAGTAGTACGAGTTGAATCGAGCACACATGTCAGGGGGTACACAGTGATGAATCCATTTACTCGAGGGGGATGTCATGCTTTGTAAGGATGACTTAGGGAAAGTGGTACACTTGTCAACTAAATGCCTGGGACTGTCTGTCACACACAATGTTGACAGAATCGACGAGTCATACATAACGCCCTGCACATGATTAGTTAAAGGCAATTTGTCATTTTCATATTTAAATCGAGAATGTTTTTTAGGCTAAACCACTGATATTGTATGAGAGAAAGAGATAGGGTGTATGTATGGTATAGTGGTGAGAGACTGTATACCGTAAGCAGACCGTAAGCTAGCCATTTCAAATATACATCGGTGGATGTGTTTGTGTGTGTGGTGGATGTGTGTGTCGTGTGGTGGATGTGTGTGTCGTGTGTGGTGGATGTGTGTGTCGTGTATGGTATATATGTGTGGTGTGTGATAGATGTGTGCATCGTGTGTAGTGGATGTATGTGTCGTGTGTGGTAGATGTGTGTGTCGTATGATGGTAGATGTGTGTGTGTTGTGTGTGAAAGGTGTGTGTGGTGGATGTGTGTGTCGTGTGTGGTGGATGTGTGTGTCGTGTATGGTATATATGTGTGGTGTGTGATAGATGTGTGCATCGTGTGTAGTGGATGTATGTGTCGTGTGTGGTAGATGTGTGTGTCGTATGATGGTAGATGTGTGTGTGTTGTGTGTGAAAGGTGTGTGTGGTGGATGTGTGTGTCGTGTGTGGTGGATGTGTGTGTCGTGTGGTAGATGTGTGTGTCTTGTGTGGTGGATGTGTGTGTCTTGTGTAGTGGATGTGTGTGTCGTGCGTGGTAGATGTGTGTGTCGTGCGTGGTAGATGTGTGTGTCGTGTATGGTACATTTATGTTGTGTGTGGTAGATGTGTGTCGTGTGTGGTAGATGTGCGTGTGTCGTGGTGTGGTAGATGTGTGCGTCGTGTATGGTAGATGTATGTGGTGTGTGGTAGATGTGTGTGTCGCGTGTGGTGTGTGGTAGATGTGTGTGGTGTGTGGTAGATGTGTGTGGTGTGTGGTAGATGTGTGTGGTGTGTGGTAGATGTGTGTGGTGTATGGTAGATGTGTGTGTGTGTGGTAGATGTGTGTGCTGGGTGATGTGTGGGTATGGTGTGTGGTAGATGTGTGTGGTGTATGGTAGATGTGTGTGTGTGTGGTAGATGTGTGTGTCGTATGTGGTGATTTCTCTTATCTCTCCGGTAAATGCAAAATGGAAGTCATGTCGCAACTGTTTAATCCACATTACGCCAAATCGAGACTCGTGACTGACATTTGGAGTCTATAACCTGGTCAATGGACTCTGACAAGAAATGAAGTGGAAAAGTTAGACCTCAGCCAATAGTTGGACACTTTGACGCAAAGATGTTACCGTCATGGTAAAAGGCGCAACATGATGTCACACAATATATACAAGATGCAGTGCAAACAGTTAAACTCCAACTTCAGTCGTTGTAACGTGGATTATTACACCATATTCAAATTCAGTATGTGATGGTGTACCGTTGCATGGTCGTGGTAAAGCAACGTCAATCTTTTGAAACAATTATTACTGTAAACACACATTTGTACTTTAGGACAGTGAATATCGACCAGTAGTGCCGCCTGTTGATTAAAACTTTATCGACATTCCAGTTAAATAGGAACCAGTCTCTCACCAAATGATAGCAACACCGAAGTAGGAATGGACACGTGTAGCGTCTACCCGGCAACAAAACACAATATTATGATTGTGATAAAGTGTAGTGTCTCTGTGTCGCAATGCAAGAGACCCATCGCGTACTTCTCATCTGCTGTGATAGTGCACCGTGCGGCCCCAAGTGCACCGCTCGACTACTACAAAGATATATGTGTGTATCGTATATCCTTCTTGCGGAGGTTGGAAACATAATAGGAAGACACGAGAGCCGCGGCGTAATAAGAACACCCTCACTTACAAGAAGTGGGTCAGTAATCGGGCCAGGACCATGAGTGAAATTAAAGTGACAAGGTCAGATGTCCATGACCATGTAGTAACATTTATGAAGGAGATATTTAGATGAAATTAGACGAATGACTTTTGTCAACACTTATCTTGATTTATGTAAATAAGACAAATGTATTTTGAAAATTTGTAAAGTAAAAAAATAGCAGTTGCATAGAGTACATGCATATTTTGTAGCCACTGAAGCGCACAGGCGCCTCTATCTCGGTATACACGACTCCCTACTGAAGAATATGCACTTTTTCGATATGTCTGTGCAAGATATATGATATATATTTGTCCTAAAGGATATACATAATGTAGATGTGTTGTGAAGGATATACATAATGCAGGTGTGTTGTGAAGGATATATATAATGTAGATGTGTTGTGAAGGATATATATAATGTAGATGTGTTGTGAAGGATATATATAATGCAGATGTGTTGTGAAGGATATATAATAATGTGTTGTGAAGGATATACATAATGCAGATGTGTTGTGAAGGATATACATAATGCAGGATGTGTTGTGAAGGATATATATAATGCAGATGTGTTGTGAAGGATATACATAATGCAGATGTGTTGTGAAGGATATATATGATGCAGATGTGTTGTGAAGGATATATATAATGCAGATGTGTTGTGAAGGATATATATAATGCAGATGTGTTGTGAAGGATATATATAATGCAGGATGTATTGTGAAGGATATATAATGATGCAGATGTAATGTAGATGTGTTGAAGGATATATATGATGCAGATGTGTTGTGAAGGATATATATAATGCAGATGTGTTGTGAAGGATATACATAATGCAGATGTGTTGTGAAGGATATATATAATATAAATGTGTTGTGAAGGATATACATAATGCAGGTGTGTTGTGAAGGATATACATAATGCAGATGTGTTGTGAAGGATATACATAATGTACAATGTATATCTGTTACTACACATTAATCCTTTACAGACACATCCACATATAAATATCTGTACCGCAATATGTGTGTAGGTGCAACGCCCTGACAGACAAAGACCATTGTTCCCCCAGGACGTTCGCATTTATACGAAAACATCCCCGCTGTGACCCTGTCCACTGTCCAGTTGGCAGCATCGATTTACACGTATTTCTGATTTGCAGTTTAGCAGGATATCTGCTCATCGCTGACTGTATCTGGGTCTATGGTCGGTGGGGTGGAGTAGCCTAGTGGTTAAAGAGTTTCTGCTGTTCCCCTCCGTGATATTGCTGGAATATTATTAAAAGCTGCGTTAAACCTAGCTCGCTTAAACTCACTGTATGGATGCACATAACTGACAATGAAAGTCGTCTTAAGTCGGTGGAAGAAGCGTTCGTTCGTCACAGCGAAGGACGGGGTTGATTCCCCACATTGGAACATAGGAACACTGTCCATATATGGTGTCGACACTGCAGTACAGCTCGAATGGTGCTCAGTGCTGCGTATAACGATTATTACATAATTAAGTGTGGAAGACAGAGATTTTTTTACTTTCAGAAAAGTGATATTTTCACTGCAGTGACAGACTTTGATATGGCCAGTGCGATGATGACCAACCCCCAGCAAAGACAACTCGTACCACAGATCGCTGAGTCATTCAGTCCATGCCTCGCTTCGTGCGAGTTTACCGCTGTTCAGAACAGTTGATTTTATTTCACTGGAATGGCAACGTCACTGCCTGTATTTTATACGTACTCACACTCTAAATAGCATGATTTGTTTTCTCTCAATCGCGCTCTTCTCTCTCGGCGAGCCTCGCTATTCGTGCACCAGCATAGACGAGAAGTGACTGAGTGAGTGAGTATGGATTTAGACCGCTTTTAGCAATATTCCAGCAATATCATGGCGGGAGCACGAGAAATGGGCTTCACACATTGTACCCATGTGGGGAATCGAACCCAGGTCTTCGGCGTGGCGAGCGAACGCTTTAACCACTAGGCTATCCCACCGCCCCAATAGACGAAAAGGATCATATGATGGATATTATTATAAGTGTACAATGTTCATGCAATGACAATTTCTTATCTGTGTGTCTGAACAAGGAAGTGAACAGACTTTAGTTTACAGTTAGGAGAATTTGGATTTCGTTAATCGAACTTTCTCCGATTAATAATGTTTCGAATTAATAAAACAAAAAATGGAAATATATAAATATAGAATATGTGAAAATATCACGTTTATATATATCATATTTCACATGAACTATCCTCTGTAAAACCTCACTCACTCACTCACCCACCCGCCCGGACGCTCACACACGCACTCACTCACCCACCCACCCACCCACCCAGCCTCACTCACTCACCCGCCCGCCCGGCCGCTCACTCACTCACTCACTGACACACTCACTCACTCACTCACTCACTCACTCACTCACTCACTCACTCACTCACTCACTCACTCACTCACTCACTCACTCACTCACTCACTCACTCACTCACTCACTCACTCACTCACTCACTCACTCACTCACTCACTCACTCACTCACTCTTAAAGCTGCTTGAACATGTACACGCCAAGAAATATAGCCTGAATTATAAGATCCCATTTCCTTCCGTAATGTCAGTTTGTGCGCCCTGGTATTTGTATCTGGAAGAACTCATCAACCCACGTATATTACCGCTGCTAAGTTTAAATCCGACATACAGCAGCCATTCGTCCTACTTGCTCTGTTGACTAAACATATTTGGAGAAACAAGTTTTACTTCGTTAATTATAGGAGTCCGTGGATGTAAGGCAATGTAACCCACCTGCACAGAATGATAAATGGTTATTTTCAAACCAGATTATACACAGAGACGAACAAATGAGCTGAACGTGCATACAGCCAAGAACAACAGCCGCTAATGTGGCTTGTTACGACTTAATATCGTACTGGACGAATAGGAATCAATCTAAAACATTGTATTTTTGTGCTTGCTGGCAGCAAAGATATAACTTTATGTATTTCGTATACACGAAGTAACGACTGTTTTCTTCATCACGACACATTCATCAAATTACTAGGCAAGGTTTAACAATAAGATATGTTATAAACAAATGTCGTCACGAAGACAGGTTACCGTAACTGTGGTCTCAACAGACAACGTGAGTCTCGGAGACACGCAGTTACGACAATGAACTCAAAAAGGCAACTTCCCTAGGGCCCAATGTCCCTGTCGTCTTAGGTCAAGCAGTGCACATCTATTCATTAAATGCCAGTCAAGGTGTTTTCATAGAAAACACCTGTCTTGACGCCCTCTATAATTATGTAATACATTACGGGGGGAATCTGTGGTGGCGATTTGGAATGTGTTTGTGCGTTGTTTAACGGGGTACTACTAGATTGATGGATGTTGGTGTGTCCTTGTTATACGTCCGTGTTTATAGCCGTGCTACGTTTCGGAATAGGCCCCACCAGCAGAATACATCATGTTTACATTGCCTTGTGTAATGTAGTATTGTTTACAAACGTGTGCTTATATAAAATCTCGTGTTCTTCGTGTCAAGTCATGTCTTAATGTTTTCAAGGGAGACAATTTAGGTTACCTGGCTGAAACAAAGACATAACGAAGACATTCCTCTGGTAGACCACGGGGAATTCACAAGAATGATTCTGACTCAAGGCAATTTGAGTTTCGCGAAAGATACATTTACCAAACATACAAGAATGACACAATTTGGTTTTATGTCGTTTTAACCCGTTGATTCGGCGAATGGACCCCAGAACGTACTTTCGTATGGGGAAACGAATCCAAGTCTTCTGACGGGCACGGGACAAAAGCCAGATTCAACAACATAACACAATTAAATACAGTTATGTCCCAATGTGCACTTGGGGTTTTAAATACAACGGTACATCTTTGAAACATATGACCACATTGTTTATACACCTTTATATATTGGTCACCATTGTCATAAATTGTGTAAACTGGTTTGCAGACATCTCCAAGCATCAGTTCCGATGATGATACACCAGTAAATGCACGCTCATTCCGCACTTAAAAGCATTCCTTGTTGAGACTGACATGTGGTTCGAAAACGTTTCTGTTTATTTTCTAAATTTGCATTGGTTTGAAATATAAAAATTATATGTTTGTGGAAAAGTTCGTAAATTTGTAAACGTCGAACAAATGCATGAACATGTTATTACAATGGTCTCGTCTCGTGATTATGTAATAGCTGTGTCCATTTATTAAATACCGGCTATATCACATTTCAAAACAGATGATTTTTTTAGGATTGTTTTGACAGTACATCGATTAAAAAAGGTTCGATGCTGTTTTATATCAGTGAGTCGATTGGATTAATAAAAATAATCAAAAGTTTGCGAAAATCGAAAGTAACCAGTGGCAGTTGCTTGAAGGTGCTTTATGAAGGAAGAACGTGTTGCGGGTTACTGGCGGGATTTTAAGGTCATTGATGACGGTCAGTGTGAAGTAGAAAGTGGTTTGTAATTTTGCGGGATTTTCGAGATAGCTGATGGCAAAATTTGGTGAAGGAGAAAGTGTTGAGTGATTTTGCTGAATGTGCTTTAGATCAGCCATGGTGATACTCGAGGGCAGAGAGGGAGAAAGCCGTTCAGGACGTCGACTCAAAGTTACAAGAGGGCCAATCACCTCCTTCTTCGTCGTATCTCTCTCATTTCCTTACCTCAAGTCATGCGCTGCCGAAACTGACGGAAAAAAGGACACAATCAACGAGATTGATAAAAAAGTGTTAAAACAGTATCCGACAAAGTACTTCAAGCACCGCTACCTCTTACATTCCTTGAGTGGCTATTCCGGTTTTGTGGCTATGTCGGTGCCAGTATTTCCGCTTCTCATATCGCTATTGATACTTCAACTCAAAATTGTGGAAGCAAAAACTTACTTGAAGGTTCTGATCGGCTGTAATAGTCATGATGCATGTTTCTCATGAAAAACAAACTGACCATGCATATTCAATGTTTATACATTATTTTTTCATTATGGTTTTCACTGAGGTCCATCCTTGTTACAAGACAGACTATGAGGAGGGCGTCATGGAATATGATTGTAACAGAATTCTTTGGAATAGGACGGTAACCTGTCCGTTTTATATATCCTATGAAATCACCCATATATGTCTCCCCCATTCGACGTCTTTAAACTCCATGACATTACTTCACCAAGCGACTTAAGTGTCTTCACAGCGATGAGGTCACCCGGTTTTGAGTGCATTTTAAAATCCCACAGATATATTGGACATGATTTATAATGTGTATTGACAGAGTAAATGCGAATATATTTCCCTTTAAAGCCTACTTAAGTCAGCATTATGTTCTGTTAGAAGCCGACGGCTGTGTTACACAATAAATTACAACCCATGTAGAGAAGAGGTGTTATGAGAGTCTACCGTAAGACGTGGATTTAAACTGGGCTTATTAAAAGTCATGTACATGTAGTCATATTTCGTTTTCGTAATCGTCTGACAAGTTTATATATGTTTATAAATTGTATATGAGGCACATTTAAGTCTGTTTGTTGCCCAGTCGATTTGGTTGTCTGTCAGCGGTTTCCCGGCGGGAGGCACCGACAAATCTATCAGCATTAAAGGTGATAATTAGTCAGACATTTATTATGCAAATTTCTGGCCGATCACTCATTTCTTTTATCTCCCGTCGCCAGGGATACAATTTTATGAGTAATATGTATTATGATAATATATGGATATGATGTGGCCTGGTATTATATATTAGCTAATCATGATTATGATTGTTACGCATTGTCGTAATATTTGGTTTGACTTATCGTTCGTCGTTGCTAAGTACAAGATGGGCCTGAATATAATCACTGTGTCGACACTTTTAACAAAATGTGAAGGCAGGTAATTGTTGGTAATTTAAATGTATATTTTACCATTCCTAGATAACTACTTTCATAGTTGTACAGAATGAAAAAAAGGATTAATAATGCTGCTTGCCAGAACGGGGCACATCAAACGTAACAACATAACTGTGAAATACAGGGTCGTAACTAAATATAGGATGGGTTGATCTGAGGTAAAATGCAGTTTAACGTAGTTTTCAAGATTATTGCACATTTACGGCAAAGTCCGTACGTGCGTGCGTATGCGGGCTGATAGGTCAGCTGTGGCTGGGGAATTACAAACGATTTATCCTGTCTGTCCATCTAACTAGGAAAGTTATGGTTCTGAGATCCCAATTCAGTAGGGCTGCGCAATATAACCGGTTTACCGGTATTTACCGGTTCAGACATGAAAACGATACGTATTGCGATACGTTGATCAAAAACCGGTATTCCGACTTGCATTCGGAAAACTTCGTAACACTCGGAAATCTTCGGATATTCCTTGTTTCATTTGTGCCAAATATTATTTACATTTTTATTTTGTCATGATTAAAGGTTGTTGTTAAAGCTTAATCAAGCATAGTTATTTTGTTGTGTTTTTGTTTTATAAATCAAGCATTAACTCGATTATAAGTAGTTTTATGTTTAAAAATACTTCTTGCAATATATTGCAATTCATATCGCAATATATGCTTTCGCATCGCAATATATCGCAATATAAAAATTCTCTGCAATACCCACCCCTGGAATTCAGGATTGAGAGGATATGGAGTTGGACTGTTGCTACAAATGAATTCTTCTGATTACGTATAAAACACTTGTAAGTTGGGCGTGGCGTTTATTACCGGCAGCCCGTGGTATCCATTCCGTCAAGCAAACAGACGTGAAGAGTGTCAGTATACATGAAATCGATCACACAAACATAACCACTTTAAGCCGACACTTAGAGCGGTTATAAATTATTCATATCAGGTAATAAGGCAAAATTCCTAGCAAAGTATGCATATATGTATTTGACAGGTATGATGTTTTTGACAGGTAGTGTTATCGAGTTCAAAAAGCTCAATGACGTTGAGCATCACTCAAGGTTTTCAGACCCCGCCCGTGAAGGGCAAACACAACGGTTGGTTTTCCATGTCACAGACGCAGTTATCTTGTTTGAACCAACGAGGAAATTTATTATTATCAATTGTTTGAATGCACATTCTTGTACGTCAGGCGACAAGACGAAAGAGGTGATAGTTTAAAGTGCTAATGCCAAGGCTGCTCTGAAAAACATTTGGGTCATAAGTTCGTACTGATGACTTCAAAGACGTGTTATATTGGTTGGGCAAGTGTTATTTCCACGTTCTCTCCTTTGTGGTAGTTATTGACGAGGTGCTTAACCGTCACTGCCATTGTTTGCATGACTAGTTACGTTAGGCTTTATAGTCAAAGTCTGCACATATCGTGGGTACG
This sequence comes from Haliotis rubra, assembly GCF_003918875.1. Lineage (NCBI taxonomy): Eukaryota > Metazoa > Mollusca > Gastropoda > Lepetellida > Haliotidae > Haliotis > Haliotis rubra. Next base: position 684,369 of record NW_025767202.1, read on the forward strand.
TTGATTCTACGTGAAAATACGTTCAGGTCGTCAACATTCATGACTGATTCGGGGAAGACTATTATAAGTATTTACTTTTTAACTTTGAGGACATTTTCTCAACATGATGTCCATTTTGATACCAGTCTTCCTGTAAGAAGACGAAAGAATGAAAAACGCACCAAATCATAAATATATATACGTATGGTACAAGTAGAAGCTGTGTGTGTACACTCGTCGCTAAGTTTCAGAAAGGGTTCGAATACTGAATAAGAAATATTCGAAAAACAACAACATTCGAATGACTGTTCATTCACTGAACCCCGATTCATTTCCATAAGGCTGTTAAGACAACGGTGAGAATGAGGTACCGTATAAACCTGAATAAGCAGACCAAGACGGCACCCTCTAAAAGAGGTACTAGGTCTTTTTGGCAGTTGTTGTTTAATTTAATCAAGTGTTTGTCACTAACATGGCAATGTCCCCCGTCGCTAAAGAAGAATGAAATATAACATATTTACTAGTTTTTATCTTTGGTCACATAGAAGATTACCTATTGTGTCATGTAGTTTTTAGTCATGGTCACTTCTCAGAATCTTCTAACTCTGAAGACATTTCAGGAATATAGTAGATTTGAATGTATAGACGCAGATGCACATATCCACTGTTAATATCAGTGTGTATTAGATACCCCAACACCTATAACCCTAGCCTACCCTCATACCCGTTATGTTGTCCCCCAATGAAGGCTGTCGACATTATTGAATGCAACGCGTTTACATAAGTTTGAAAAGTTGCCAAAGTGTCATGGTGACCTTGAAGAAAAGGTCAAGGCCACCGACACCGACTGGTGTCTGCGTATCCCCACTAATGTAGGCCGTCACCAATTTTGAAGACATTGGGTACAACAGTTCATGAGATATCGCGTTAACAAGAATCGGGACGTACGTACGGACGGACGCTGCTGAATACATAGTCTCCGTTCCGCGTGGCGGCGTACATTCATTTTTTGTTTATCAGCGGCCGTCTATGTGGCCTACTGGACAGAGCGTATTTCTGGGTAACGGAAGTACGATTCCAAACCGCGACATTCCAAAAGACGTTAAATGATTGTACCTCGTTGGGTCGATGTGTGTGAGTAGAAGATACATGTTGAAGCTATGATATCTCAGTGGGCAGGCTCTGGAAAACTGCATTGGTCCTGACCAGTCGAAGCACACAAACACACGCACACGCGCACAGACATACGAACACGAACAAGCACACGCACAAAGACACACGCACGCACACCCAGCCACACAACACACGCACGTGCACAGATACAAACGCACTCGCACGCACACACATGAATGCACTATTCTCGAACGCGACGTAAAACACCATTCCATCTCTCCTTACATCTCACGCCAAAGGCCGACATTCTCAGACACAGCACCTGCATACATCAGTATTATACAACCTTCGTAATGAGTACAATAAACTCTTTGATTTAACCGTCAGGGACTTGACCATATAGTGCATGAACATCTGTCTACTTTAACGAGGACTTTAATATATCGCATGCGATGGAAATATGTAATACAAATACTAACTAGAACAAGGTGTACGCAGCCCTACCATCGTGTTGGGTAATATTATTTACTGGAAGACGAAGGAACAAGTCCCACCTGTTGATGTAGACAACTTCAAAGTAGAGCCGGAGGTGGCACGATTAATGTCAAAGGAAGTGGTAGCTTATGACGCAAAGAATTTAGCGAACACCTAGTCGCGATACAATGTTTAGGCCATAGCGTGAATATATTCGAGATTTCTCTTTGATACGAGCTCATCGCAGTTGGAGTGAACGAAGGCATTTTGATGATACCGGAAGTGTTCTACCCCTGGGCCGCAAGCATGTAAAAATGATATCAACTTGGGACTCAGCGCAAGAACGAATGCGGATTGTTTGATATCAATTATTCTTTGTTTAGACTCTGGAATGTTTTCTTCTTAGCTCTAGGTGATGATAACGGCGTATTGATACAATGCCATCTTAGAGGGGATCCGTCTACAGCACGTCTAGCCTGCGGTCAAAGGCACTATTTTCTCACGCGGAGTTGTTAACCTCTGCGCTATGGCCATGGTGTTCCGCCACCTGTCAAAATAGGAATCTGTATTCTTTAGCCCTAGGAGCAGAGAAAAGTGGCATGTATTTTTGCGCCACTTCCCTCATTTCGAGTCTTGGCAGCAAGGGTAAACACCGTTTGAAAACGCACGTGCCAGACCACGTCTTATCTTCAATATTAGGTGATGGATAGGATAAAACAAACCCGTAAAATATGCTGTAGGTTATTTCAGAAATGAGTGAAGGAGTCGTATTCAACCACCCAAGTACGTGGGTAATCGGGACAAAAAACTTCAACTTTTACTCCATAGCCTTATGCCATTGTTTGAAAGGTTTTGTATTTCTTTAACATTACGCATAGCTGTTCAGGTAAATATAACGTTCCAGTAGGTTCCCGAAGCGTTTGTATCTGGCAGCCTCTAACGTTCCTAGGTTCATCAACACAAGCAGTTCAGGTGGCCCCCCTCCTTCGGTACAGGAGGACGGTGTTCGAACCAAACTATATTTTTGCCCTTTGTGTTCACAAATGTTCTTGCGGTTCATGTGTCCATTTTTCTTGGGGACACTCTGAAGGTCAGTTAAGTGTTTGCAAGGATGCTGGTGAGTATCTTAGCTCCATGTCGATGGTAATATAGTGTTGTTGAAGTGTTCGCAAGGATGCTGGTGAGTATCTTAGCTCCATGTCGATGGTAATATAGTGTTGTTGAAGTGTTCGCAAGGATGCTGGTGAGTATCTTAGCTCCATGTCGATGGTAATATAGTGTTGTTGAAGTGTTCGCAAGGATGCTGGTGAGTATCTTAGCTCCATGTCGATGGTAATATAGTGTTGTTAAAGTGTTCGCAAGGATGCTGATGGGTATCTTAGCTCCATGTCGATGGTAATATAGTCCAGCGTATGTTGTTAAAGTGTTAGCCCATCACACAGAAGGTCCGAGTTCGGTTCCCTGACGGGGTAAATGTGTGAAGCCTATTTCTGGTGTCCCTCGCCGTGATGTTGCTGGGTTGTTGGTGAAGTCGACATACACGGTGTTAATGGTGGTACGTATAATGTCCGACATGACACATTGGCGTCTAAAGTTACAGTGCATTGTGGTGTCTGTAGTTTGAGGGAAAGACGTACGTCACCTTTTGATCAGGTTTCCGGGCTCAGGGCTAGTCATACGATCACCGGGGAAGTGTTGGCTATGTGCCTTCATGTTGGTGGTAAGATGTGGTTAGCTGTTCACTGGCAACAGCAAGAATTTCTTGGTAAGGCAGGATCTGTTACGGTTATGATCAGAGATTCATATAGTGATCTGTTCACAGATTGAGTTAAGTGACCATATCATTGATCACAGATGGCAAGCCTTTCCCAGATATTCGTAGATGCGATGGGTAGCCAAGTGGTTAAAGCGTTCTCTCATCACGCCGGGTTCGATTCTCTACATGGGTACAGTGTGCAGAGCCCATTTCTGGTGTCCCCCGCCGTGATATTGCCGGAATATTGTTAAAAGCGGAGTAAAACTATACTCACCCACTCGAGATAGATTAGTCGACGTCCAGTTGATGGCTTCCAACACGGGTTATACGTTGATGGATTCAAGAGGGCGGCTAATGCAGGGGGTTTGTTCACGTCCTCACAACTGGCCAACGTCTGATTCACAGTAATAACCGATTGTAGAATGTTTATGATTTTAAGTAATTACCAACCTCTTTATCTGTTATAAATTTACATAGCTGCCAACCCCAGTTATCTATTGATGAAGTAATTACAACCCTTTATAATCGGTTGATGGATTACCTACCAAACTAATGAATCAATTACCAACCTCAATATCGTCTGATGAAATAATTACCAACCTTTGTAATCTATTCATTTATTGTGAATCTCGATAATGTTTTAGCTAATTACCAACCTCAATAATTAGTTACTGAATCAGAGACCAAACACATCAATCGATAAATGAAGTACTAGTAATTACACATCTCAGTAATCTATTAATGACGTCATTAGACATCATAGAAATACACTCAATGCCAACCTCAGTAAGTTTTTAAAATAATTAATTACCAACCTCAGTAAGTTTTTAAAATAATTAATAACCAACCTCCATAATCGGTTAATGAATCCACTACAAACATCAGTTATCTATTTATTGATTATCAACTTCACTTATCTGTTGATGAAATGATTACGAACCTCGTAGATAGGTTAATGAATTAATTACCAAACTTGGTAAGATGTTAATAGATATTACCAACCTCATTTCGTAACCAACTTACTGACACATGAGGACAAGGTTTTTATGTGTAAAACATTCTGTAAACCGGTTAACTGCCGTCACAGTGGGTGGTTGGGTGATTTGTCGCCATATGCGGCGGGAACCAAAGTCAACTTTAGACAGTGTATCATGTGGGGATTTGAACTCAGGAATTCGGTCTGTCGAGTGAACACTTTAACCACTAGGCTTCCCAACCGCCCCTTTACCGGGTCATGGTGTAACTAAGGTGTCACTTTCTGGAATCTGGTTCCCTTTCGATGACTGAATGATTAGAGATTGGTCGCCTTATTTTGCAATATCCCGTTATGGCAAAACTAAGATAATGATTAAAATAAATTGATAAATTACTTGAACAAATTCTTCTGTTCACGTGACATATGTTCTTGGTGTGTGTAGGCTGATGCAACAAGTGTCAAGCGAAATTTCTACTATTTGTTAATGTTTAGATCCAGCGGGGATTTGGATCCACACTCTGAGAAAGAGTAGTACCAAATCGACAGCACACAAAGCCAGGATCTCACTCACTCACCGAGGATTGCATAAAATGAAAGTCCGACAACTCGATCACGAACTTTGTGTACCCCTCGGACAAGCGTACCTTGACACGGTTCAAGTGGGTTCTCAATGCTCTTTAGAAAGTGGACAATGTTCTATTTCGGATTACACCTCCATAGTAAAGTACATCTATTAGTACTTTTGGAAACACGTGGTCAGAGGTGCCGAGTGTGTCCGCTTGTGGCATTGTCCTCGGATAGGACTTCTAATATATTGCGCATATGTTGACTCGTTTCCCATATTTGGTCTGTCGATTGGAAGCCGTGGTGGCTCAATAGGTTAGCTCGCCGACATTGTGAGTGCTGCCTGACTCTGAGAGTGTGGGTTCGAATCCTGGAGGGGACACAACTTAATGACCTTTACTGAGAACGTGTAATCCTCAAAAACATATGGTACCAGTAGAATATCTGCACTTGTGGCAGACAAAATCCCAGATTAACATTCGGTATTTGGATTTCAACAATATCATCATAGTCTGACCAGCAAACTCATTACGACCACGTCTAACCAGGAATCGCGATGTGACGTTATGCTAAAAGAGGCGATAATCTCACTCACTCACTCACTCACGAATCACTCAAATAAAGATAACCACTGTGATTGATCAACTGCACTCTGTTGTTTCTTGGACTTGTGTGTTGTTTCCTGGACCTGTGTCCTGTTTCTTGGACCTGTGTCGTGTTTCTTGGACCTGTGTCGTGTTTCTTGGACCTGTGTCGTGTTTTTTGGACCTGTGTCTTGTTCCTTGGACCTGTGTCATGTTTCTTGGACCTGTGTCGCGTTTCTTGGACCTGTGTCGTGTTTCTTGGACCTGTGTCATGTTTCTTTGACCTGTGTCATGTTTCTTGGACCTGTGTCGTGTTTCTTGGACCTGTGTCGTGTTTCCTGGCCCTGTGTCGTGTTTCTCGGACCTGTGTCGTGTTCTTTGGACCTGTGTCCTGTTTCTTGGACCTGTGTCGTGTTTCTTTGACCTGTGTCGTGTTTCTTGGACCTGTGTCGTGTTTTTTGGACCTGTGTCGTGTTTCTTGGACCTGTGTCGTGTTTCTCGGACCTGTGTCGTGTTCCTTGGACCTGTGTTCTGTTTCTTGGACCTGTGTCGTGTTTCTTTGACCTGTGTCGTGTTTCTCGGACCTGTGTCGTGTTCCTTGGACCTGTGTCATGTTTCTTGGACTTGTGTTGTGTTTCGGCACAAGAGACATTTGACGTTTTTACAAACCATTTGTGTTAACATAACGTCTCTACCGTCTCTGAAACGTGCTAGCAAATTCCATCTCTAATAGGGCGGCTGGCACAAGATATTCACGGGATAGAAATGCCAGAAAACGTTTCCGAACAAAAATGAATAGCGACATTGTGAGAGTTTTATTTGCAAACGATACGAACCTCCACGGGGGGTAAATTGCCACTAATGCGTGACTTCATATCACTTCAGCCCTCCTCACACACAAGACAATATATCTTGCCACTGTACGTAATGTGTTTTCATTGTAGACCTTTCACTTCCGTAACTTATCATTGACGGGAATTATATTCAGACATTTCTGGAATTTATCTTCGAAGTCGGTTACTTATTAAGAGATTGGTGATAGTGGCACTTCCTTCAAGAGGGACATGATCAAGAATGACTTGATTGTGGTCCGAAAGTGTAGTCGACATCATAATTTCGAGAAGTTGTTATTTGTTTGGATGGGTGCTGTGTTATCTTGTACCGGGTGATTTACGTTGAAAACACAAAGTGCGAAAAAAAAAAAACGTTAAAAGAATTTCTTGGAAAGGGTAATTACCGAGTTTTGAAATAAAGGTGTATGATCTAAAATTGCCAATCTAAGACATGAAAAAGGTATTTAATGTTTTAGAAGGCGATGGTTGAATCCAGTGCACTTTATATTCTGTATGGGGCGGGAGACGTGTCCTTCAGAGTGAGTGAGTGAGTGAGTGAGTGAGTGAGTAATAGGCGTGTTGTCGGTTGTGTTCCGGCTAATTCACGGCGGGTGATGTGTGTGGGTGTGGGTCTGGTTTTGTTCGTTTCAGCTGAGTATGTTTTTTAATAATGTAAGTAATATTTAGTCAAGTCCAATGTTCAAGAGTATATTTGCTTTTCTCGGCAATTTGTTTTGTGCAGCAGTTTATTGATACATACAAACATGTAATGCTGGGAATACAGAATCAGATTCGATTTACCAAATATCTTCCGAAATGACATTACTGTGTGCGTGAGTTTCGAAATCACAAATATGTGCGTAGATTCTGTCCATATGTCTAGACGAATCTACACGAGAGTTTTCCGAAACAGGTGCTGTCAGAACTGCCTATGTGTACGATAATGATGGGTTTGTTTGTTTGTTGTTTAACGCCGCACTCATATTCCAGCTATATGGCTGTGATATGTAAATAATCGAGTCTGAACCAGAAAATCCAGTGATCAACATCAAGAGCATCGATCTACGCATTTTGGATACGATGACATGTGTCAACCAAGTAAGCGAGTCTGACAACCGGATCCCGTTAGTCGCCTTTCACGACAAACATGGGTTACTGAAAGCAAATTCTGACCCGGATCTTCACGAGTACGAAAATCGTGTAATGATAATAAAAAATATAATTAGACATGTCGAAGTAGATTTAGTAAAAAAAATAGGTTATGTTTTTCCGTTCAATGTTTTCGTTTGTCTCTAGCAACGAATTATATCCAGCGTTGTGTTGAAATATACGTAAGAGCAAAATGTGTCCCCTCCATACTTTCGTGACCCGTGAAGATCCGGGGTAGAATAGGTCTTCAGCAACCCATGCTTGCCACAAAAGGCGACTGTGCTTGTCGTAAGAGGCGACTAACGGGATCGGGTGGTCAGGCTCGCTGACTTGTTTGACAAATGTCATCGGTTTCAAATGTTCATGCTGTTGATCACTGGATTGTCTGGTCCAGACTCGATTATTTACAGACCGCCGCCATATAGCTGGAATATTGCTGAGTGTGGCGTAAAACTAAACTCACTCACTAACTCACTCACGGTACCCGTTAATAAACTACGTCCCAACATCGTAAATAATGTGAAACTATTCACCATGTACCTGAATGAAGTTCATTTTAGTCTTGTGACTTCATTCAGTAGGCGAAGAGTTCATATTTTGATATTAGACACGTATAATCGCTAACAGCTTATAATGGTTGAACTTTGTGCGTACACCTCAATGAATCCACTTCAGTGTTGACATGTGGCAGAGTCTCGCGATGCCATTGTCATGTCTAAACGTGTATATGATCATGTGACATTTGAATATCATTTTACAAAACAACCAGGGTAATTAAACCAGCGTAAACCCCTGAGACACGTAAGACACAGGTGAAACAACAGCAAAGTCGTCAATTCCTCGGCATCACGCTGCTATGACGGTGCGCAAAGTTTTCCGATACGAAGTTGCACCCTTTAGGCGAAGTGTGATCAAACTGTCACGTGTACATGATTTGTAATTAACACCATGATGTGCAGATTGTGAAACTGACTGATAATCCGCCTACGCCGTTATACGTGTTACAGAGCCTAGATATGGGCGTATGGGTTCCTACTATTGTTCGTGGGGAAGTGTACCGCAGGTGAAGTCCAGCTACGCGCCCAGATGAATCATAACAAACACTAACATACGTCGGTGTGAAATCGACAGTGACATGAATGACACACATTTCCACGTCGATCTTAACGAGGTGTCGTTAGCCGATAAACATTTGAACTTTCAGTTATGTTTTACATTTCAGAGTACTAGGTAGTCTTGCTGTATGAGGGAGACGTCAAGTGAACTGAACTTTTGAAGATCCGCTGTGATTCACCGTGTTTGTCATCCTCATGCGTACCGGCATTGCTCAACATAATCTCCCTGCCAGGTGTACCATAGTGCTAGGGTATAACACAGTCGTTATCACCTTATACCAATCTGTGTCGGTGTGTGTAAAATGCCTCGATTGCCTCCCCCGGGATCTGAATCACGACGATGGACCCAGGGACAGAGTATTATTGCGCCATTTTGACCCTGTGTCTCCGGAGGTCACATATGCAAGGGTAGTCTGTCTCACAGTCCCTGAACCACATTATTTTCCCTACAGCCTAGCCTTCCCTGTAGTGCTAAAGCCCTAAACGAAGCAAGTCTAGATTTCCCCAGGTTCAGAGTCTGAATCTCTGGTCTCCCTAGGGCTCCTTTTCAATTTAAATGGGCTTGTTTGTTACTATCAAAATTATATATATTCAGAGACTAAGCCTTAGTCTAATGCAAGGGCGACGTGTATACGTAAACTTGTGTCGATTTTTCAACTCCGGTTGAGAGTGAATGAGTTGTGATTCAGGTGAATGAGCTGTGATTCAGGTGACCTCCTTGTTTAGTGCGTTTGCCCCAAAGTAGACCAAGTTCTTTATAGCATTGTGTCTGGGTGCACCCAACATACCACATGCATGCCTCGCGACCTTATTATATGGATCTGCGCAGTTGATATTTTGTTTAGTGAGCACCTTTCCGTCAAAGAGAGTATCTTAATAGATTCCGACAAAAAAAACTCACGCATTTCCACAACACTGTTGATATATTGTATTTCGGGGTATGGCGAAGGTTAGTTTCCAGGCCTCGCTCAGTTACTAGATTGTCATCTTAATTTTTCAATTCTGGGTGGGATGGAGTCTATTAAGTGATGTCATTGATTTGATTTACATAAACGGATGTTTGGGAGGGCTTCTGGGTGACAAAAGTAACGAATTTTGAAATCAACAATCAACGACGTTTCTAGTTTTAATTACTATGCTTGATGGCAATACCCGACGGGATTGGTAGTGACGGCACGGGGTTGAAATCTAATATTTCATTCAACATAGCCAAACAGATACTCCAAAGTAATACACCAAAATATGATACACTTAAAAGCGGTTGAACAAATTTACCGGCCAGTTTTATACCTATACATGGATACAATCAATTTCAAAATTACAATGTGTCAGCTGAATTACTCTTGGGAATATATTAGTACGATGCTACTTTTATAAATGATTGTAGCTTCGAGAACGTTTGCCGCCGAATACAACCACTAGGACTGAAATACAACTGTGAAACGAAACAGACTGTTGAATACACGTATGTAATGAGTGAGTTAGCTTCGCTCGGCGGTTGTGCTACCCCCGTAAGCGTGACAGTGTGGTTAGACAGCTTGTGCAAGTGGTTAGCTTGTGTCGGTAATAAGAATGGGCTTACATGTAACATGTTCTACTGTAAATACTCAGCAAGACCCACTCATTCGAATGAGCGCTACGAAACTGCTGCACACAGCATACAAGCCACTCGCTCACTGAGAGCGATACAATTTGCACCGAATGACCTGGGTAATCTGTCATCGAGGCAAGCCATTGACAGAATTGAATAGCTTCCATTTCATTGGTCGGGCTTCCTGCCAATCAGAATTGAGGGGCGGGGCTACAGTAGATAAACCCAAGGCTTAGTTTCTGCTGGATGACTACGGGCTATAGGGAATTAGAACAGTGAGACAGGCGGGTGTAATAACGATCAGGTAGAATGTGTTTTGAAAAACAATCTGTACTGTTTTGTTATTAAAGTTTTGAATAAAGACAAAGGTATGTGACAACAAGGTGATTATGACATAATTTGACACACTGGTTACCTATTACATTTCACGTTAAACAATGCTTGCTTTTCTAACACTGTGGAAACCCTCGCCTCTCGGCCGCTACTGTGTTTGTCCATAAACTTGTCCTGTTAAATTCAGCTGCTTCTCCAGCCTCTGATTCCCGACGTCGGTGTTGTTTCATAAGCGCTGCATCTAAACACAAGCCGATACATGTCTTGTTGACGAAAACGAAGGAATTTCAGGCAAATACCATCGCCAAGTTCAGGTGCACGATCAACCGACAGACTCGGTGTCGCACGTTTTCTTCCGTCCTCGGTGAGAAACAAATGAAAATGAAGATCTTTCATTCAGTATCGTTTTAAACCAGGTTGCACTCCATGAACCCATTGTTTACAACTTGGAAACATTTATATAACTATCGAGACACCTCTCCGCACAAGTAACATCTGTGGAATACTATATTTGTAGCATATAAGGCATCTGTGTTGGAAAATATACTTATCAGAAGAAAATGGATCGTTTCTTCTTTTTTTATTGTTTGTTTTTCAGTATAAAACTTGACATTAAAACGATTCCTAGCTCTGAGTCGGAATTTGCTTCGGTGAAAATGTACCCAGGCCAAAGAACCAGACAGATATATTGTATATAAAATCTCTTGGTTCTACGCGAAGTGATCCTGTGGTCCAACTACCCACCGCCAGAACCGCCGCAAAGTTACAGGGTATAGTTTGATCAATCTAATATTGCTGAACCAGTTTAAGACGAAGTTCTAATTCTGTAATGTCTGAAGCCAGTCCTGCAAATAGAATGTTGCTACTTCTCCATTGTAACGCCCTGAAGATTAATGTTATAGACAAACAATGTCAGTTTGATTCCATGTATTATTTCCCGGAAAACATAGCACAACCTCTTAATAGTCTAAAGAACACAGGGAAATAACATACAAAACGAGGCAGGTTTGAAACACAGAGACTATAATACCCTTGTATACGATCAGTATCAAGCCAGCGCTTCACTCGAATACGCATACTGTACGGACCTCACCTTTCTGCCTCTCGTACGCACATAGGACAGAGTGTCCACATTGTTACGATATCGAACTTTCAAGTACAAACAAGTTCATAAAAATAATCTACGAGATCAATTGAAACTTTTGCGTTCATTTCAATTACCATATAATAGGGATCATTACACGAAAAGACCTTTAAACGTGAAATACATGCCCAGTGTGTAGATTTCATCACCAACGGGAAATCGTGCAACATAAAACAGAAGCGAGCCGCTCATCCACACCAGTTTGAAACCCGTTCATCGTGGATGTATGTCAACAGAAATTAACATCCCGAGCCTCAGTATCTATTGTCATTCGACAGCTGAGAGAAATTGATCCGGTTTTATTTCAATCAATCACCGGTACGTATTACGATTGTTACTTTTCCCGCATGCTTGAATTGCAGAAATCTAACTCCAACGTTGTGACAAAATCACGGTGTTTCTCTATCTTTGTTATAAATTAATAAGAATACAGTTACAAATATATATGCATATCAATCCTATTTAACGAAACATGTTTAATTAATCATTTCAATACTCACGATATTTAGATCTTTAAGTTAAAGTTAAAATCCGGTATGAAATGAACTGTTATGGAAACTCGGAGACCTGGTTCTTACAAGCCCACCAGACCCCACTGTCATATTTCCAGCTCCGAATTTTTGCAAGGTTGATTTGCATAAACGTCAAACCCAAAATCCTATAATTTTCTTATGGCATAATTCTATGTTTGGTGAGGAGAACTCATGATTGACCGGTATTTCAGCTGAAGCAACAGCTGATTGGATCAGAGCAGCAAGTAACAAACCTAACATCTCCACCTTCGGTGTTTGTATATACGTGCGCCACTCTGTACGGGGTGACCCTATTTAAGTGAATTCGTCTATAGCTTCGCTCAGTAAGCGGACCGCCAAGCTCCGAGTAAGATCGGGCCGAGGTGCGAACAACTCTCCGGCTGAAGTCACGGCACGCCACAACGCGGCCGGCCCACAACCTCAACAGTGCGAAGACGGGAGCAGCTCGACAGCTTCAATACAACCGTTAGCCCGAGCTCTAACTCCAGCACTCTATTAGGACGACTGTTCCACGCCTCGGAGGGCGCTATCTTCTGGCCTAGTGGGCTTCATATAGAAGTTTTTTTTTTCTGTGGGATTTTCAGACGCTATGGCTGAGTCAGTGTTGAGACGAGTGGCATCACATGGCCGGACTCTCCTTGTCCGTGGACATAGAAACTCGGCTGGTGTTCGCCGTGTTTTTACCGAAGCGTCCGAATCTTCGGACCTATCTTTAACTGATGCATCTCCCAGGAGTTTTGAGGACTTGCCTGGTCCCACGGGACTTCCCGTTGTTGGGACACTACCGGAGTATTTTCGGAAAGCTAACAAGGGGCAGATGCACGAAGTCCAGGTAAACAAGTTTACGTTTTGTCTGTAGTAGTAATCTCAGCAGTAGTGTAGTAACTTACCGCTGATTTAGCCCCACGTGTTAGCTGTGTACGCGTAATTGTTGATTATATAAGCTAGCGCTGGGCAGGTAAGCGCCTCAGGTGAGTGGATGCGTGTGCTTGTATGGTATTTTTGTGTTAATGTTCAGACAAGGCGCCGTGGAAGAAATGCATCAGACATACCCGGCAGTGTAGAATGACATACAAGGTTCGTGTTGTCGCGAGTTCGAGCTGGCGTCTTTGTCCGGGTGCGTCTTATGACAAAGGGGGAGGGGTGTAGCGTCTATTCACAAAGGGGAGGGGTGTATCCCCCCGAGGGGTGCTACTGACAGCGTAACGTGTCCTACCTACCCGGTAAAAAGAACACCATCTGTCCATTATGCTTCAGAATCGGAACACAACATTAAAGAGGGTTCTAATCTTGAAATAAGATTTCTGTCCGCGGCGTTAAAACAAGCGTGTCAGAAATTCTCTCCCATTCAAAAACCTTTGAAATGTGTCGGCGATTAAACGTGGGTTAACCCAACCACCACTGCTAAAAATATACCTGTAAACAATACTTTCCCATGAACACGTAACCTGAAGGTTTTCAATAGAAATGCTTGAGAAACGGAAAAATCTTATCAGCTGTATGCACGCGTTTGAGGAGACGATCTCCACGCCATATCTCACGCCATTGACAAGGAGTTCTCCGATAACTCAACTGTGATATAAGCCAAACTACCTCCTGAAACATTTACCCAGGTAACTGAATCGCCCAGCTGACAGCATGGTGCATGTTTCCTTCCCAATACTTCTTATGACATTTCTATAGGGCAAGGTAGGATTTGTCCGCACTAAGGCGTTTGGTATGTACTCGAAACAGTGCAAGCTTCGTGTGTGTGTGGCGGCGGCGGTCAGAGCGCGTTCTACGTCTTGACCGCTGGCGGCTTCAGCTACGTCCGTCGTCTCTCCTACGAGGCTGGGTCTCGTGTTTACCTTTCACATACCTTCCACGCTGATCCTCTCAAGACGTCTTTCCCATTGATACTCTTTTAGACAAACTCCACAGCGTAACTTTCCTTTAAACCGCCACTCGGGCACATTTAACACGTTAATGATTCCGACGGTGTTTAACGGCAGTATATCTTCCTAATACATTATACGAATTGTTCACGCCCCTGTTTCATACAGACATGCTACTGTATAAAAGCTGGGCTGTAAGTTCACTTACGTACTCGTTATATCATATCAGGAAAAATCGGAGCCTGGCTTGAACCAACTTCTTTTAACACAGAGACACAATGGCATATATATGTTACTCTGTACCTTTGAATTTCAAAAGAAACGACATTACAATATACTGACACTGGCAGCTGACAGCGGCGATGGGTCAGTGAGCGCCATAACGTAGGCCAAAAAGACACTGTCGGTTGGGTAGTATTCATTCTGTTTGGCTCTAAACCCGGCCTCCCGATGACCAAAGTCGCATAGCCTATTATATACGTGCTAATAGATTTCTCACTAGTATGAAAGCCCATTGAGGACATCGCGCAGCAGGTAGTGGTTATAATCGTTGTACGTGGACTCCGATCCGAGAAAGACAGCCACAAACGTAAATACTTATTGAAACGCCCCATCAGAAGGGTGTTTCTCATTTGAAATTCCCATACATGCCTTTATATTCTAGCTAAGTCTCATTTGCGCGTCGAAAATGATAAGAATGGATTCATCTATTATACCGCGATAACAACTCATCGTAATTCATCTCCTCTCTGAAAGAAAATAGAGAGGCATATTTGTATCGGTAAATCAGGCAGTTTTTGAGATTGGTGGGGCTGTAGAAAAAGCCACGACGTGCTCAGCTGGCTAACCCGCCGCGTTGGTTACGTTCCATCTTATTGCCGTTAAGTAGGGTTTCGAGATGGGATTGTTGAGTTCGGAGCCAGCGACTAAACTGGTTTGTAATTTTTCTGGGTACACAAGATACGTGGGAGGATGTGGAGGAATACGGAAGTGTTTTCACTGGGTCTAAATACCTCACAGGCGTGCCAAGAATAACAATCATTACTTAATTGTAATTCTGCTGGCTTGTTTATTACCTACATGCTGCTGTTATGAAGAGATGAGAAACGGTATGCACACAGATTTGTGATTATTCACTTGCCCGTTGAAAATGTTTCATAATTAAGAAAAAACTTTCTGCTCTCTTAACAAACGTCCTATTTGTGACTTTCTTTGACGTCACAGTGCTGAATGTGTTTTTTTATCGACTAACTGACTTTTAAGCGAGTTACACTGATACAGGTGTGTGGCAAGGTGGTGCACCCCTGCTCTAGTTCTTACCAATAGGGGCATATTTTGTGTTATTGAAGAAACATCCTACTATCCCATTGCTTCACGCTAAAGCTATTTCTTATATGACAATACCTTATATTTATATTAACATTTTTATATTTAGCACTTTTCCCTTATCAGTTATTGCCGATGTGGACGTAACATGAACGTAATGGTAATACAACTGTTAAAAAAGCAAAGTCACTGTTGTGATCCCCCTCGTAGGAAAGAGGGGGAAGATAGTGTAGTAAGATAGAAAGACCCGGCAGTAGGGCGTGACGCCAGGGGACACGTGTGTGTATTGTGATGGCTGACAACAGCAGGAACTATCCTCATGTTTCACCTGTCGACTTATAGCCCGTGTCCCTCGACTGGTGGAGTTAGCCATGCGGAACGTCAAAACTGTCACACTAACTCACTCCAACACAGAACTTGATAATTCATCCCCCGTGTGGTGTCATGTCATTGTCATGTCGTTGTCATGTCGTTGTCATGCCGTTGTCATGCTGTTGTCACGTTTTAAATGATCATGATATAACTATGGGATGTATATAACATTTGTAGTTTCTTTTCTCTAAATGATGCATAGCGTGAACTTAAACAACCGTTACGTGATTTTACAAGGTTGTACATTTTTGCCGTTATTTACTCCTTGGTGTTACATGGTCACTAATACAATATCTGTACTGTAATGCAGTAAGCTGAAGGGTGTTCTTAGTTAATATAAAACTACAAATTCACAAAAGCATGTCTGAAAATTTATCTGAGTATATTTCAACATGTGCTCAGCAAGGCACAATGTTAAACAAATCAAAATATATCAACAACTTAAACCTCCAACTTATTTCCATTCATCATATTTTACAACCAAATATTTTCCGACTTTGGGTACCACTCGTTTCTGCCGAGCTGGGCCTAGGTTTGGGCTGATTAGCTGTGATAATCCATCATCAAAGCGCCACTAATGTCTCCAGAGAGACGCTTTGGCTTCAACAATCCGGGACATTTGCCTAGTGTTTTACACACCGGCATTTGACGTTTTTTGAACCTCTTGCACTAGATGACGTTTGCTAAGCATTACGCATGTATTGGTTCAATGGCAGGAGCCTATACGGGGAGTTTTTTAGAGGTCAAATCTGATACTGTGAAAGGTAACGAATTCGAACAAAAAATAAAGAATAACACCACTATAAGTTTGTAGTGCCTCAAAGCAAAATTAATTGAGATACATATATCTACGTATCTCATGACAACAACGATAAAGGTTATTCTCTTTCAGAAAAAGTCCAGTATACTTCGACAGTGTATTGATGTAAACTCAATGCTTCCGATTTGCGAGGAACGTGATAATCCGTTATAATTCTTTAATTCAGCTAGTTTTAGAAATATTATTCTTTTTGAAGTGAGCTATTTGAGCGTGCCATGTACCAATTACTCATTTGAGGGCAGCGGTCCAAATTCTCGCGTATTCGCAGCAAGCTGAGCGACCCAATTTCGGCATAGAATGTCTTCAAGGTAGAAGAAACACCTTTTGAACCAGTTTACCTCAAAATGATAATATTTAAAAGATTTTTGTAAAGAAATGATTGGAATGTTTTTACCGAACAGCGAGAGACGTTACGTGGTTTAGACGTTATTGTGTGCACGAGTGGGGTGTGCTAAGTGTATCAACTGGATGTCCCAAATACCTGTACTCGAGTGGATTGATCTTGATGGCAAATATGATAGGTGACGCTCCAAGAGTACGGTGTGAGGTAGCTATGCCAGTCATATTGACATGAAATAACCTGGCCTTGAAGTCTCTGACGCTGATGCCCCTTGGATGCTTGCGAGTTTTCAGGTGGCCTTAACATTATCTCAATTTGGAGAACGCTATGCAGCAAATATGAGTGCGTTATGTGTGTTATAAGGCTCTGGGTAATGTAGCTGGTTTCTTCCGAATTGTTATTAAACTTTGAAACTTAGAGTTAAGAATAAATTATCGTCTTGGTTAATTTCAATGTTGTCTAGGTTACGTGAATTTAGTTGCAGTACTATTTTGCAAGATTTTCTTCGTCATACATTGCATTCATTGAAAAAAAATACGATGTTGTGTAATGACGTCTACGGAATGAGTGACGTTAACGTTAGCGGGGTGAGTGAGTGACGTTAAGTAGGCACTGTCAGAATCGTGAGCACGTCAGCCAACACGAGGCTAAAGGAAGCTAGCAACTGAAACAGTTCTGGTTGTGTAAGTCGGGAGACCATCTTAGTGTGGTACAGATAAATGGTGTTTGCATGGGGAATGGAACATATGGTTCAATTCTTGTTTGTTGATGTACGGTCCGTCAATCCTCGCCAGAAACAGATGCAAATATTCATTGCCAACCTGTTCACACTTGAGTTTGGTATCTGACCACAAGGCGACATGTTGCCACCCCTATGTTCATAACAAAGTTTTAGATAATAAAATAACTTTATGTTAAATAGTTTCCAAAATTTATTAAACGATTTGCTGCTTGTCTGATTTGTAAAAGACGTTCGGTAATGGAGTTTTAACAAAATGACCTAATTAAAAAAAAGTATTGTGTTTTGGTTGATTTAACTTTTGGAAATTTAGATTTCAAGTCGTTCATTTAGCATTCCTCGCGTGGGGAAGAGACGCACAGGGCCGTTTTAGTGAATGAAAGAGGATTCAAATCGGATTTCCAATGTAGCGCCCAGGATAACAGCATGGAATACTATGTAAATATACAAACCTCATCCCTTCACTCACGAGCAGGCTTTGACCTAGAACCCTTTCTAAAAGTCCAACTCCAAACTTAGTTCGGAGTTCACATCACGTTCTTAACATTTCTGCTTGGAAGCTACAAACATCTTTGTGGTCGCGCACACGGCTCAGTGAAGGCCTGTTTGTTTGTGCCATCATATTTGAAAAGCTCAGGTGGTCAAATGAAATAGGCTATCTCCCCCTAGTCAGTGGTCAAGCGGAGATTTAGCAGGTTTTATTTGAGTCCTACGCCTTGCGGGAAAGTGTTACAAGGTCCCAGCACGACCAACAACAGGGAGAAGAGGACAAATGACAGCCTTAAACGCTAGACCTTAATATCGGTAGGGAATCAGTACTTCAAACATTGACAATTACCCCGGCAAACCAAGCCAAAAACAATTCTAAGATTGACTTGTGATTCGGCCAAACATTCAAAAGGTCGCCGTCTGTTTAGAGTGGAGTCAGCTCAGTAGAGAGTGTTCTGACGTTTATTAGCTATCGCGCCTTTCCGGGGCTTACATAGTCTACTACAGGGGACAGATCTTTTCGTTTACACGACACCTTTCGCTTCCTCATTACCGCCATTTAATCCAGAACTAAGTGGCATTTTCTCTACAAATATTGCTGGTCATAGGTAAGAGGTACGGACGGATAACATATCCTTGTCGGACTCCAAACAACCCCCGTGTGGCACAGTGTTTTCTTTCACGGGCACATAACTCGAATGCGTAATGAATCTGGGATACTGTTCACCGGAACACCTCTCTGAAATATTTTAGTACAGTTATAATATATACAAGGTATTGAAACTCTGTGGATGAATGGAACTGATTAATCCTTGCTTGCAAATGAATCTTGTTTCTCCTTCAAATCTGACATAGGACCGAAAGTATGATAATGTAGGGTGATAATTGTAGGTGGCAGTATCCCTTTTAATGTTTCGCTTCTAACAAGGTAAACAGCAAGCTTAACAATTCACACGTGCCCTCTATAGAATTTGGCCTAGAATGAGGTACACCTTTCTGTAAACAATTGTGAAAACACTTAAAAACATTCGTAGCAGTGCCTCTTAGGAATAGATACGCTGTTATTTTCAGACGCTCCTTATGAAACTGTGGCAAGCCAGGTATTTTACAAGTGTATTTGTACGAATAGTTGCCTCGAGACTTGGAGTGGCATCGAGCTGCAGATGTCTGAACTCCATCTGCGAGAGATCATCCCCACCTCCACTACTCCTTGTTACACACGTTTATGGGCCAATGAGCAAAAAAAAAAGGAAAAAGGAGAACACGCTTTTCTCTTTCCAAGCGATGTAAGAGATTTTGAACAGTAGATATACATCATCCCCAACGTATGAATGGATATTTTCCCCGCAAATTGTTTTAACCCTATAACTGTCAGCACATATTTCTTACAAACAAGAACAGTCAACACTCCCCTTTCTGCAAGAGTGGCTAATTTAGGGGGGATACTGTTCGTGTTGACTTTTACTAAAATAAATGTAAAAGAAACAGTTGTTAGAAAACATAAAAAACCCATTGCTATTCCACGTAATGTATTAAGGTGCATGGTTCCTGACCCATATTCTAATCAGATCACAGGATGAGAGCACTCCCATGTTAAACAGAGCAGGGAATTGAAAATAGATGTATTTTGCAGTTGTTTAGATTCGTGCAAATCGCCCAAGTTTTTATTGGGGTCCGAGGGGCCTTCTTTATCCTTTCGGTATCGGATTTCGCGGGTCGGGACTTTCTAGTAGTGTGTTCTGTTTCCACAGGCTGGAGGGGACGAACAGGGCAATTACCGTACTTCAATAGGAGTTTAGTCTCTGTGCTATGTTTTCTTTGTCCCTTGCGCTGGCCGAATAAGACGCGAGTTTTCTCCGACCCCCGAAAACGTGCTTCATCCTCTTCAATCCCTTAGTTTCTTTGAACCCTAACAATTTAAGTGTAACATCGCAATGGACATTTGCATTTGAGAAATTCCTTCGGCCGTCTAATTGAAAACCCGAGTCAGGCGCTTTGAGAAGGTTAGTTTACGTCTTCCCAGGGTGTAGTGTTGTACATAAATTGTGCTGCCAGCAAATAACTTTATATAATTTTAGTTTAATTTAAAACCAAGGAGAATTTCAAGTGCCTTTCATTTTATAGGCAGTTTTATGCTTGCGTGCGAGGAACAGTCCACCTCTTTGTAGTGGAGTCCAATGTCTTCAGAAGTGTCAGGTATTTGGACAAAGTCACCTAAAATAAGCAAATAAACAGGGTTTGCAGGTTCCCTGGGTATCGAATGAGGTCCTTCAACGTAACCCCTTGTCATTTTTCGCACTTAGCAAGCCCCCAATTACCCACAGTTAGTCACAGCCAACGCACTATCCGGGGGATCAGAAGAGTCTTTGTAATAAGGGCCCAGGGAGAAGACAACCTTGCTGTTACCCCTACGCCAAGGCGAAGCGTGGGATGTTTACGACCACGTGCCCAGACCTCTAACAAAAGCTGAACTGAGTGATTGATTCATCATCTAGCGTGGCAGCATTCTAACTGCCTGTAGGGGTCAGCTTTAGGGGTCTGCATTGTCCTTTGCAACAGGGCCGTACACGAGAGGACAATACGGGTTTGTGCCGACCTATTGTCCTACCCCTGCCGTGTGTCTTCTACATAAAAAATGTCCTTTAACCCTATGGCCTTATGACAGCCCTACCTTATTAGCATCTCCTAAGGTCTAGGGGCATTCTAGACGTTTCAGGGTTAAGTAATATGCACATATCCATCAGGCGGGATCTTGTCGTGATGTTCCTGTACCACGTTTCACCACATATAACACTGTTTGATCCGAATAGGACCAACCCTTAAAGGGTTAACCATACCATCTGACAGTGTGACATCACGTGTACATAATACCATTGTTAAAGTCACCCTAACATGCAACAGACCTTTAAGAAAACTATATTGTGTTCACAGAGCTTCCTTTACAAGGATCTCTCACCCTGGTGATTTCCTTTCCATCTAACAAACCGACAACCAGAGACTGGTTCATTGAGAGTCGCGCTGGCCAACAAACTCATTAACTCACTCACTGGTGACGTCATTGTTCTGTGGAGTGACATGCGATCACCACCCTTTTGCCACCCTCGAAGTTTAGCCGATAAGATAGAGAACGACCCGAGGTAGCAATACCAGCTACCTTGTGGCCTGGATCTTGGTGCGTTGGCCGGGGTTCAAACACACTCTACTTTAATAGACTCTCAAACAAACGGTCCGTGCGTCCTTATCGGTCGATTTTGTGATAAAGTTGAACCAACACTTTCAAACATGCATAAATTTGATTCAATGTCGGCCTTGTCGGGCAACAGGGGACAGAGCCTGACGAACGTTGGAGCAATATGTTCGACGCAATCGCACCGTATATCACATGACTTAATCGTGAAACTGTCGATATCATTGTTCCCTTGTCATATATATTTTAAATCAATTGAAAGATTTTCAATTGAATTACCCTTAATCCCCCTAACCTCGTACAATTATACCTCAACACAAGGAGTGTCATTCACAGTATGCTCGTTAAAACGTTTTACGGGATTCTCGACGTTTGGTTGCACTATCCCTTTCAACCATTCATCCCGAAATACCATTTTAATATCGTAATGCCATCTAACAGTCGTAGCTTTCATTACTAATTTAACGTAACGTAAGAATCTTGTCATGCTACGATCCAAGGTGACCCCCTGTCTCATTACGGTGGCTTAAACATAAATAGAATACCAGGAGATGAGGTTTTATTCTTGTTAATATGCACAGAATGTTGCTCTTTTCGTGCATGGAATAACCGAGACAGCATGCAACGACATACGGCCTCCTATCAGGCCTTACCTTCAGCACAAATAATCAGGACCGGCAAATTGGGGACATTCTGTTGGCACATTACTCCAAGTCATTCCCGACATTCAGATTCCAAACGTTTAGTACTTCGCCCCTCGTCAGTTTTTACGAGGGAGATACGGAAAAATACAATTTTTTATTGGCAGGACATTTTTGTATCTGAAAGATAACAAGACGTCTTCAAACTGCAAGCACTACCCCGCTGATCAGCTAAATTTTTTAAATCCCTCTTCACCACGTGTCGCACAATCTGTCTCGGCTGTGATAACACGAATTAATTATGTCAATTCGCTTTCTTACATGCGCTTCCTATGAAATGGTTTTTTGATATGACATCAGATAACATATGTATTTTAATCTGAGTAATTGCCCACTCTCGAGTTCTTGTCGAGTAGAATTCTCGTTACCCGGATTTAATTCTCTCTCTGGGAAAACCTATGGCCTTTGTGGTTTTGTTCTGACATAGTTCTTGTGTAGGGTTATTATCACTGGGAATCTTGTCTGGCTAATATTCAAGATCCAAATTATCATTTGTACGGACACCCATATAAAGTGTCCCATATAGATTTCGCAGAATGTAAATCTAAACAATCCAAGCATATTTCTTTTACAAACCTAATTTGCCTGTTTAGTCGGAACATGCATGGTTTATATGATAAGGTGAACCTTATACGGATAACGTAAGCAAAACGTTCTGGAATCTTGAAGTTTCTACCGATAAAGCATAACATTTACCATTTGTTCTTGTAGTGGAATCAAGTTTATTATTTCAAGCAGCGATTACCATTCCCTCGTTTGTTTAGCCGCTGAAGATAACGTCAGCTTTACGTGTTTTGATAGCGAAAACACTGATTGTGAATTTTATAGTTTGGTCAAAACATAAAACTTGCCTTCTATATCTGAGATAGAGGCAGAAGCAGCTCCTCGAAGTCAACCGTTTTATCAATAATTTCCTCTTTACACATTTTATTTTACAGTAAAAGTCTTAAATCTTATTTTTTTCACTTCACCCCAGATGCCATAGCATATAAAAAAGTCAAATAAGACCCACTAGGGCAAGACCTGCTATCAATCATCACCTGTAGGACATCTCGTTCCAGCTTGGGACATCTCGATCCAACTTTTTAACTATTCCATTATGATCGAGCGTGTCGAAAAGATACACTACTTTTTCTCCCGAAACGCTACAATCCGTATAAAGTAAGCCAGCAGCTGTTTGAATGTGTCATATTTGCTTTGATTGTGTTCTCGGTAACGCTGAAGAAACAAATAACGGGGGCGTTATCACTCTATATACATTAAGCGGAGATGAAGCTGAATTAAACGACTCCATTCTTAGATACTTTGCCCGCTATCGTGACGGGATCTGTGAGGGTTTTCTCACAGAAAGTCCTGATTCACTGACAATGCCCAGATCCTGTCACTGACATGACTATCAGACTAAAAGGGCGGGGAAGCGCTATTATTGCATCCGAGTAGAAACAGGAAAGATTTGGGATAGAAATCAGGAAACAGGGCTGAGTATTCAAGAAATATTCTAACCCCAGGCTTGTTTAAAATGAACACGTGGTAATAGATAGGACACCCTTGTGATGTTAGATGTTGATGAATATTTGGTGATATATTTTGAATGTATAATTAATTAAAAGTATAATTTATTGAATGTATAATTTATTATATCGTAACTGCTTATCCGTATCCGCTCCCGAAGGGCTATTCAGGTATACGTCAAATATATTCATAGATATAGGTATGCACTCATATGTCTAGTTAGCCCTTTGTTTAATAAAATGATAAACCTTTCAATCCCGCGCCTGTGATATTGTTTATGATACATCTTATATACTTATAACTCTTGTGTCTTTCAGCGTCGTACACATAAAAAGTACGGCAAAATCTTCAAAGAGCCATTCGGCCCGGTCACCAACCTATCAGTAGCTGACCCCTCCCTGGTGGAAGAGATCCTGCGGTCTGAGGGAAAGTACCCGTTCCGACCCCCCTACCAATCATGGCAGTTGTACAACGAGATGAGGAACAAGAAGGGCGGCATCATGACGGCGTGAGTATATATGTACATGTCATATAAATCATCAGGTAAATGGCTGTATCTGTCTTGAGGGGTCACAGTGTCATACTATGAGTTAAAGAGTCCCTTCAGACAGAGGCCATCGTTGGTCGAGGGGTGACTGTTTCCTTGTGCTTACTACATGAATCAGAAGAACCCGTTAGCCTCTTAACATTTAGATATCATCGGTTCAGTAGTCAATAATAGAAAGGAGATTAATGTAGAAAGACATATTAAATATGAACGATCGATTATTAAATGTAAAATGTTAATTTTTAAATAATATGTTTAATTTAAATGAATCGTTCCACTGAGAATGTAATCTGATAAATTCTAAATTTATTTTTTAAACATATAAGGAGTTTCCATGGGTGTGCTGTTGCCATAGTTCTCTTCTTAAGTACATATTGGTATATAAGCTTAGATTAATGTTGAAGTGAAATGCGTTGAAAGTGCTTGCTCTAAATACACATCAGCATTAGAAAAACGATTTGGTTAATGTAATCCAATAAGAGTAAGTGAGTGAGTGAGTATGGTTTTACGCCGCTTTCAGCAATATTCCAGCAATATCATGTCGGGGACACCAGAAATGGGTTTCACACATTGTACCCATGTGGGGAATAGAACCCGGGTCTTCGGCGTGATGAGCGAACGCTTTAACCACTAGGCTACCCCACCGCCCCAATCCAATAAGAGCTTATGGTTAGTGTTCAGTCAAGTCCTGGGATATACGTCCATTTAGGCCTCACTGAAGTTACTTTTCACAATTAACCACTTGCTTGCAAACAAATATGTGCTTTTGAATATTGATTTTGACCTCAGACCTACGCAAGCGAAGAACTTTATGTTTATCCAATTTAAAACAAAATATCCTATTTGTGTGCAAATACATGACATTGTTCTGCTTCTGAGGTGGTATTCAATAGCACACATATCTCCCCTTCAGACAAGGCGAACAGTGGAAACGTTGTCGGAGCGCTATGAACCCCAAGCTGCTGAGACCCAAGTCAGTTGGCGAGTACGTCAACGGTATCAATGACGTTGTGGCATCGTTCATGGAGAGGTTAAGATACCTCAAGGACGTGGAGGGAGACGGGCAGTTTGTTCCTCACTTACCAAACGAGCTCAATAAATTCACAATGGAAAGTAAGTATACACATCCATTGACCATCTTAGCAGTTTTAGTCCTTACGAATCGAAAATAACTTCAAACTTAATTTTAATTTGTTAGATATTTTCTTGATATAAACGTTACAGATAACATTAGCCATTGTGTGTTATTCAGATTGATGAATGTTACAGAGTTTACACTGACAAACTCAGTACTATTTCAATAAGCTCACATACAATAATACCTGTTAAATTGAAACATACAACTTTGTGGATGACAACTTCTTGTTTATTGCATAGTAATAGAATCTTGTAGAATCTTACACCGTTATCAAGCTAAACTAATCTACATCGAAACGTCGCTCTATGCAATAAACAAGAAGGTGTCAGCTATTAAGTTGCATGGTTCATTTTTTACTCACCAACTTCTGGAATGCCGATCAAACAATTAATTCCTTTTGTTTACGTTTTCAAACACAAACACATGTTTCATTTCTTAATATTTTCACATTTTTTGACACATTCTACATGACTGCCAAACAAGCAATTTGATGTGAAAGCTTCAGGCAGTTATAGTTTAGTTTCACATTCTCATAGTGTCAACGCTTATATACACTAAGTAATTTGGCAGTATACGTTTCACATTCGTCCGGGACATAAATCATTTAAGAGACGTGTCTAAACAGGTATAGGTAAATCAATGTCTCTCATCGGCGTGTTGCAGAGAGAGGAAGAACACCACTCTCATGAAACGAGCTTTAGGAGAACTTATTGGTTATTAAGGGATTAGCGAGGTGTCAAGAAAATTATGATAAACACCGATATCATAGGATCGTTAATTGTAGCGGAAAGGGAGGGTGAGTGTAAAACTGTTTGTAAGTGACACAAGTTTGGTTACACTAATCCCTTAATTAGATATGAAAGGTCGCAACCTCTTCGGATGACCTTTCCATGTCCCTTCAAGTGTCATGCGTGTCTCCCAATTGTGTCAATAATCTGACATCTGTGTGTGATAGGTGATAAGTTCAAGCAGGTTAACAGGTCTGGGTTCGAACCCGCCGATTTGTGTAAATATACAAGGGGAAGTGTAAACTATGTGGCGGTTGTTTGTAAGGCTAGGGATAGTGTTGAAACTACACAGTCGTACAATGAAACAGATGGTACAGTTATTCCTGCACCGGTTTAGTGCTGAATCTAGTTTATGTGATCACCAGTGAAGATCCGAGTAATGGCTGGCCTTCAGCCAACCCATGCTTGTCCTAAGAAGTACGGGATCGGGTGGTCAGGGTCCCGATCCACAAAGCGTTCGTAGCGTTACGAGCTGTCGTAACTGTACAGTTTATCGTAGGATTACGAATGACGTAGTGCTACGAACGCATTGTGGATCGGACACCAGGGCTCTTATTCTTGAAACGTGCGTAGCCCTAGGAATTCTTAACTTTGATCGTAGCCAATGTGTTAAGTATGGGCTTAAGAAGTTCGTAGGGCTACGAACGCTTCGAGAATAGCTAGCCATGACCCTTATTCATGAAACGTTAATAGCTCAAACTTAACTTTGATCATAGCCAATGTGTTAAGAATTGGGAAGTTCGTAGGGTTACGAACGTTTCGAGAATAGCTATGTAGGCTCGTTGACTGGGTTGTTACAAGGTGTTGTATCCGAGTTTCGTAGATAGCTGCTCATGATATCAATCACTAAGCTGGTTGCTCCAGACGGGATTATTTGCACACATCGCGGTCACATAACTCGAATATTGCTGACTAGGGCGTTAACAATAAACAAACATCACCTACCAGATGACATACAGTACAGTATCTGCTACACAGTTTCTTCATAACCAAACAATTGAACAACCACCACAATCAAACCTGCGATCCACTGTAAACACAGGCCATGAGAGTGATCTCCCTTAGTCACGTGGTGATGTATGTTTCAGCGTTAACGTGGGTGATACTGGAGACGAGGCTGGGATGTTTGGAAAAGGATACGTCTCCCAGGATACAGGACTTCATTAAGTCCGTTGCAACAATGTTCCTCACTGGACACAAGCTGGTGGCCTTCGCCAGCGTTCACAAACTGCTCAGGACGAAGATTTGGAGGGATCACGTGCAAGCGTGGGATACAATATATGATATCGGTATGTATGCATTAGTAATCATCCTGACAGACTTCCCACAGCAGGACGCGTGTATGGGCGTAGATGTTTTATTAATGAAAGAAATGCAAGGATTAATCTAAAGGAAGGAATGAGGGAGGGAGCATGCTTGTCTGTCATACAGACCCTGAAGCAAATATATCCAAGAAAGGCCACGCAAGTCTAGGAAATGTGGCAAGTCTAAAGAATGCATTTGTAATGTCATAAACACATGTTTATTTCACCCTGAGGTGAAATGAACATACTTGTCATGTATTTCATATATCGACAGAAATGAACTTAGCCTCATGTACGTTACAGCTACGGAGCACATAGACAAGAAGTTGCTGGAAGTGGAGAGCCGCCTGGCGGTCAGCGAGCCTCAGGAGGGGGAGAGGGTGGACTTCCTCACGTACCTCGTCAAGGGGAAGAACCTGACAAAAGAGGAAATCAACAACAACATTGCTGAGATACTGCTATGGGGTGTCGATACGGTAAGTTGTCACTGACGTGGAAAACGATATATTCTATAGTATATGTATATATTTCGGATATACCTGATTACAGTCACGAAAGAAAGGCAAATTGCAACTTGTCAGACCAGATGAGATCGTGTTGAGATTGATTTTGTTACGCATGTCCACAAACTACAGTAGGAAACAATTCCGAGCTGTGGTATGTTGTTTGTCTCGCTTATCGTTATGGCTCCCGGTTGTACACTTGAAACAATGACGATACCCGGTGTTCGCTAGAGCAAAGGACAATTATAAAGGTCTCTATATTCACTATTTTACAGGCGGCCAACTCGCTGTCGTTCTTGGTGTACGCTCTGGCCAAGAACCCACACGTACAGGACAAGCTTCGAGACGAGGTGGACCACGTGGTGGACAGGAGGACGGCCAACTATGAAGACCTACAGAATATGCCCTACCTGAAGGCGGTCATCAAGGAGACATTGCGTCTCTACCCACCAATCCCAATCAACGCTCGCGTCACACAGGAAGAGATCGTCGTGGACAATTACCTCATACCCAAAGGGGTACGTGTCATCACTTTATGCGCACACGTCATCACTTTATGCGCACACGTCATCACTTTATGCGCACACGTCATTAGTTATTGTACACATCAAACATGAACTCACCTTTTCGTATTTTAATACGACAGCATAAAGCTCTTGTTTAAGATGAATTTCTTCCGCGTTCCATTAACTGTATGGCATATTTGCATTTTAATGAATACTCTAAGAGTTATGCAATCAACTTACGGCTATTTGCAAGAATCATCAATATCTGAATAACCCCAGTTTAACCCAATATCGGTATATATAGCCCGGTCAGTCACATTTTCCCTTGTCAATAATAAAATTAGGTGACCCACATTCTGGCCTCAGCAGCAGACATTTCAACCTTGACCTTTTGGCACTCCGGTTACTACAAATCACAGCGCGTTTACGCTAGTTCTGTCACGATCGATCCCACGCAGGCCCAAAGTCATAACAAATCGCTCATTCCTAAGCTCAAACACGATTTATTGTGTACCTTGGATCACAGTGTCTAATTACTTCTGCCAACCCCGTAAGCTTGATTGATCTGGCAAACACCGGACCCATTCCTTCAGCTGAACAAGCAACCGTATACATATGTATGTACTTCCAGGAATCATTAACAAAACTGTCATTCCAGACAGTAAACAACAAAAAACGTTAATATCTATTTTGTCGATCTAATTTCATGCTAATCGGTGTTTCTTCCTATTATCCAGACTTGCATTCTCCTAAACAACTACACCATGTCGAGAGATGAGAAGATCTTCTCCAATCCTGACAAATTTGTGCCAGAGAGATGGCTAAGGGAAGAAGCTAAGGACTGGCATCCATTTTCAGCCATCCCGTTCGGATACGGAGCGAGAAGCTGTGTTGGTAGGTACAGAGCTGTATTGGTCGTAGTAGTCGCAGTGGCTGTAGTGGTCGTTGTATGTAAATGTCCGTTAATGGAAACTGCGCAATACAAGTAAAATAGTTACATTGTACTTTCCATCCTGTCATTTGAGTGGACGTGGATAATATTAGTGTGCATCTTATTTCCCGACATGTGCGGGTTTGTATTTTATTTTTTGGGTCCAAAATCGTACAAAAATATGTTAGAAATACAAAATGAATATTCTTTAAACAACGTGTAGACTAGAAAGTACAAATGTAAAATACTTCATTCATCAAGTATTTTTCTGTGCGGAAATCTGTATAATGTCTGCTTTAGGTAACCTTATTTTGAGAGGTTGTGAGGTAGCCTAGTGGTTAAAGCGTTTGCTCGTCACGCCGAAGACCCGGGTTCCATTCCCCCTTTAGGTTATATGTGTGAAGCCACTTTCACCGTTGCTTGAAGATTGCTAAAAGCTGCGTAAATTCAAACTCACTCACTCACAAAATTTTGAAGAATTATAGTTGATTTGATTTTGATTTCAGGACGACGAATTGCCGAGACTGAGATGTACCTCGCCACAATTCAGGTAGTTATTTCTTGCAGTTGTAAACATCGCTTAATGCACTTAAAACCTGCTGTTGAACGCTTGCGGTTTTTAATTATTCCACACACAAACGTTTGTCGATGATGGCTTTCGCTTGACCTAGTTTCCTTTCAGTAGTGAAAGAGGTGTAGCTCATCCCCATCTCGTGTAGAGCAGACATTAATATACACCGTCCCCCCTCACAGCATAACCTTGTTATAATGAGTCATTCTATCCTGTCGTTTAGTGGCCATATTCATAATAACTAAACCACAATGCACCTTATAGCCCCATATCGCGTGGACATGTTTCATAATCTGGTGCAACTAGCAGGTTGGGCCTTTCCCCTTACACGGTTTGCAACCACTGACAAGTGTGATGTTTATATTTATGGGTCTATTGTTACATGTTGCAGCTTTGCCAGAACTTCTGTCTCCAGCTGAGTGACAAGTTTGACATCACCCCTTCAGTCCGAACACAGCTGACTCCCGGCCCAGAACTTCCGGTGCTTTTCAACGAGCGGTAAAAAAGTGGGAGCGAAATTCCTGAAACGAACCAACTATAGTAAACGACGGCTGAAGGCAATCCAACTCACAGGTCATGATCAAACGTGCCATAGATCGCCTACTGACAGATAGCCGTTTAATGCAGAATATCGACATCAACTTTCAACCTGCATGACCAAATAAGGAACAGAGGAAGATTTTTCTCAGGGTGATGAATCGATAAATTATCAATTACCTCACAGGGGATGTTACGTTGATGTAACCCAAGCCATGACGTCATATTTCTTGCACGTGCATGGTGAGGTGATGGTGACGTGTCGAGCGTTCATTGGGCGCTCAGTTCTGCCTCTCGCTCCTGCAATATAGACCGTAGAACAGGCGTGTGTGTATCGTACTGTGGTGATGAAATGCATCTTGCAAAACACTTTCAGTGACTGCACCGTGACGGCAGAATGTTTAGCCAAAGACGTTGTCGATTGTGAACGGGTAACGGGTACGGCAATGAGCCGTGTTTTAATGCACTGGCTTGAAATTTATTATAATGCAACACCAAGAACTGTTTCACTTCTTTCACAACTTTTCAATCGTTGGATGTGATCACTACTGTTCATGACCTCTTTGCATCCTTGTGCTTATTCTACCTCTTCATCAACAAACATTGTGTATTACGTCATCAAAAACTGTGTACACACCGCCATGTTGAACAAAGCTGTATATTTGACTTCACGTGAAAATGTCGCATCATTCAAGGAATACCAACTATGGAGACACCTTGGGATTTCAAACTGTGTTCTATGTAACTGTGACAGTAAGAGACAGGTCTCACGTTCCCATGGCGACCAACTGAGAGACAATGTACAGTTGACATGTAATTCTGGTGTCAATATTTATAAATTACGTGACTTTAACACGCTTTGCAGTTCAAAGTTTGCACAACGAGGATTCTCACTTTTCGAGTCCTGATACTAAGTAGGGTTGTGGTGTTAGTTTCGTATTTCAATCGGAAGCGGGATTAGTCAAATATTCAAAGCCGTGGTTACGTATTTATAAACAGGAATGTTTGCCCTGCCCTGGGTTGAAATACGAGACTTAATACCATGTCACTTCCAGAAGCAGCAGAAGCAGCGGTCGTGATTGTTAGTTGTGTACATATAAACCCAACGCTCAGTAGCTATTTGTTGTTGATAAAACGCAGTGACAGTATTACTATCGACTTGTGTGTGTACCTCCTCAGTGTACATATGACTTTATTTTATTCAATATTTAATTATTAAACCTTGAAGTATTGACAGTCCTTGGTTGAGTTATGTATGGTGGGTTCTATATGCTTGATCCGTGGAGTGGCATAATGTCGGGAACACCTGGTGTCAATGCTAATGACACTGATGCATGATCACATGTTGTCAAGTCGGCGTCATACAGAGAACTCTGCTTTTGGCAGATTTCTTACAAATGAGGAAATGCTTTTATGCTTTTGTCGCTCCTATTTAGTCTGTTGTGAAGTGATTGGTGATAACGACCTTCACACTTGTATCTTACTCCCTGAAGGCGAGCACAGACATTATTTATTCGACATCAAGTGTGTTACCTTTGTAATAATCTGAAACTTTCTGATAAAAGTTATCTAATATATAAATTAAATTTGATATATATATACACATAACGTCAATTATATTCTCCAAACGTACGTTTTAGTTTTTTAGACACATCCTGTTTTCAGATATTAAACGGTCACAAATTACACATATTCTACAATTGCTGCCAGTATTTAGTGCAGGTCGTAGGGAACTATATATGTGAACTATACCGAGTGAAATATACCTTTCCTACCAAACTAGTTTTAGTTAAGAGATGCCGAACAGCTTAGGGTATTCTACCACTAAGGCTGGTATTTTGGGTGTAATACGAAACATATCGTCCAACAGGAGTTGTGTGTCATGAATATGTGGAAGCAGGCCCCCGGATGTATTTCTTTCCTTTCAGTTCGATAATTGACGGATAATGTTCTATGCCTAGTATGTTTACTGAACATGTAATGCCAGTAAACTGAATCGGGGCTCCTACGCGTAACCTCCAGGCCCTGATCATGTTTAACAGTGGCCGAAGTACAGAAACTTTCTTAATGCTATTGATCAGGTATTTGTAGTCAGGCATCAGGAACTGTGTCAATATCGTGTACGTTGCATCATCAGGTCCCATCCTTTGAGAATCAATATGTTCCTTGAATGAAATAGATCCGATTGATATCTCGGTCGCGAGTAGTGTTTGTTCTCAACATTACAGCGCTCGGTGGTTCTCTGGTCGTTATCGGGCTTCGTCCAGCGCTTAATATATCGGTTAGGCCTCGTTAGAAAGACGCACAGGGAAAGATTAAACTGTCAGCACACGTCATGGGTGTTCAGTCATCGCGTCATGTAAGTTCAGAGGTAACAATTCCAGTTCGCGTCTTTTATGAAGAAACGTACATGGCGCAAGGCGTGTTCAGATGCAAGAAACTCTGAACCCACATGGCGCAAGGCGTGTTCAGATGCAAGAAACTATGGACTCACATGACGTCATGCGTGTTTAGAATCAAGAAACACACTGAACTCACATGGTGTCATGCATGTGTGTTCAGAAAAAAGAAACTATGAACTCACATGGCGTCATGCATGTTAAGAAACAAGAAACTATGAACGCACATGGCGTCATGCATGTGTGTTCAGAAAAAAGAAACTATGAACCCACATGGCGTCATGCATGTTTAGAAACAAGAAACTATGAACTCACATGGCGTCATGCATGTTTAGAAACAAGAAACAATGAACTCACATGGCGTCATGCGTGTTTAGAAACAAATAACTCTGAACTCAAATGGCGTCATGCGTGTTTAGAAACAAGAAACTATGAACTCACATGGCGTCATGCATGTTTAGAAACAAGAAATTATGAACTCATATGTCGTCATGCATGTTTAAAATCAAGAAACTCTTAACTCACATGGCATCATGCATGTTTAGAAACAAGAAACTATGAACTCACATGGCGTCATGCGTGTTTAGAAACAAGAAAATCTGAACTCACATGGCATCATGCATGTTTAGAAACAAGAAACTATGGACTCCTATAGCATCATGCGCGTTTAGAAACAAGAAACTATGAACTCACATGGCGTCATGCGTGTTTAGAAAGAAGAAACACACTGAACTCACATGGCATCATGCATGTTTAGAAAGAAGAAACACACTGAACTCATATGGCGTCATGCGTGTTTAGAAACAAGAAACACTGAGCTAACATGGTGTCATGAGTGTTTAGAAACAAGAAGCTCTGAACTCATATGGCGTCATGCATGTTTAGAAGCAGGAAACATTGAACTCACATGGCATCATGCGTGTTTAGAAACAAGAAACACTGACACTGAACTCACATGGCGTCATGCGTGTTTAGAAGCAAGAAAATATGAACTCACATGGCGTCATGCATGCATGTTTAGAAACAAGAAGCTCTGAACTCACATGACGCCATGCGTGTTTACAAACAAGAATCTATTAACTCACATGACGTCATGCATGCGTGTTTAGAAACAAGAAACTCTGAACTCACATGACGCCATGCGTGTTTACAAGCAAGAATCTATGAACTCACATGACGTCATGCATGCGTGTTTAGAAACAAGAAACTCTGAACTCACATGTGTCATGCGTGTTTCGAAACAAGAAACACTGACACTGAACTCACATGACGTCATGCATATTTAGAAACAAGAAACTCTGAACTCATATGGTGTCATGCGTGTTTAGAAACAAGAAACTATGAACTCACATGGCGTCATGCGTGTTTAGAAACAAGAAACTCTGAACTCATATGGCGTCATGCGTGTTTACAAACAAGAAACACACTGAACTCACATGACGTCATGCGTGTTTAGAAACAAGAAACTATGAACTCACATGGCATCATGCATGTTTAGGAACAATTAACCCTGAACTCACATGGTGTCATGCATGTTCAGAAACAAGAAACACACTGAACTCACATGGCATCATGCGTGTTTAGAAACAAGAAACATTGAGCACATATAGTCTCATGCATGTTTAGAAACAAGAAACTATGAGCTCACATGACGTCATGCATGCATGTTTAGAAACAAGACGCTCTGAACTCATATGGCGTCATGCATATGCGTTAAGAAAAACAAGATACTCTGAAATCACATGACGTCATGCTTATTTAGAAACAAGAAGCTCTGAACTCACATGACGTCATGCGTGTTTAGAAACAAGAAATTCTGAACTCACATGACGTCATGCATGTTTAGAAACAAGAAACTATGAACTCACATGACGTCATGCATGCGCGTTTAGAAACAAGAAACTCTGAACTCACATGATGTCATGCTTATTTAGAAACAAGAAACTATGAACTCACATGACGTCATGCATGCGCGTTTACAAACAAGAAACACACTGAACTCACATGACGCCATGCGTGTTTACAAACAAGAATCTATGAACTCACATGACGTCATCCATGCGTGATTAGAAACAAGAAACTCTGAACTCACTCTGAGCAAGAATCTATGAACTCACATGACGTCATGCATGCGTGTTTAGAAACAAGAAACTCTGAACTCATGGCGTCATGCATGTTTAGAAACAAGAAACACACAGAAGTCATATCGCGTCGTGCGTGTTCAGAAACAAGAAACTCTGAACTCATGGCGTCGTGCGTGTTCAGAAACAAGAAACTCTGAACTCACATGGCGCTATGCATGTGTGTTTAGAAACAAGAAACTCTGAACTCACACAACCGCACCGCACCGCACCGCACCGCACCGCACCGCACCGCACCGCACCGCACCGCACCGCACCGCACCGCAAGACGGACAGGTTCAGCGCCTGTGTACACATGCAGTGAGAATATTCAGTATCGCAGATCTATGTGTTCGAGTCCCACTCCTGAAACTATAGGTCACTTTTCCCGCATCGTACAGGGCTACTGGGAGGTAACACGTGGCAAGCACTGCTGACACTATTTTATTTTCAAAATGAGAATGAAACTATTGGAATTCTTTTGGCGTCATTATACTTACTTATACATATTTCAAGCCATACTTAACTCATCCTCACCCCGTATTGTACGTTTACGTGCACCAGCGAGGGATGTTATCCTCCCGCATCGATGCGATTGTTCCACTGATGTAGCGTGTCGCCAGGTTGTTGCTTACCGGGTGCCAATACCTCGAAGAATTGTACAAAACCATTGACAAATGTATGCAAAATAACTATTCCGAGGCAAAGAGGTTTACCCAAGACTCTTTTTTCACCTTTGATCAAATGCTTCAAGGCGGTGGGAGGTTTCCCTGTGTCGAAGTCTTGCTTACCCTTGCTGTGTTTCGCTGTTAATTACAAGCCACACGTCTTGCAGGTAAACACATGGCGTGCGTTTGTATCGCATGCATAATCCCACACACACGTTTTATACAGAGTGGGGGCTAGTAGTAATATATTATACATTTAATCATGGATAACCCTCCAGAGTAACATCACTGTTACATATACGAGTGTAATCGCTTGTGCTCCTGAGATGATAAATTCACAAACTATCAGCCTTGTTAGATGTGCAATAGGCCATCAGTTTACTTGTCAAACAATCGCCCTTCAACCGTCAGTCAGCTTACAAATTGACTCAGGAACCGGCAGGACTATATCATGTCAATGTCATCACTGTGAGGCTACATACACGGTGTAAAGAGAATCAACTGGTCCTAGACAAAATGTGAAATGAGGCGTTTGAGATTTAACCGAGATGTGCTGCAACAGATGAGGGGTACATTTAACCAACACAAGACCATCTTATAACTTCAATGTCATTCAAAAGAAAAAACTAATTTCGTCGGAGGAAAACAGGCACTATGCTCCTTTCTGAATTATGACAGGCTATCATTGTCTGTTTACAACACGAAGTGAAAGAACGGCAAATACATCTCACACAACCTGTCTGTTCTGTGTGTGCTACATCAACGAGATGAGACTTGGTGGGAACTTTACCCAGACAATTCGTCATGTACGGCCCTCCTTGAATATCACTTCTTAAATACAAAATTAAATGTGTTTAGGTAAATGGAAAGAGGATATGATGTTGTATACGGTTCTCTGAGCTGTCGCCTAATGGGATACGGTTTCATCAGATTTGAACCATTCAAGTCTGCTAAGACGGGAACCTGGGAAAGTTTATTTAGTAGCTCTCGTGGTAACATTGACTTATATTGTCGGGTTTCTTCTGTACGACATTCCATGCACGGAATTTGGACATCGAGCAGAATGAACCATGTACTTGGCCCATGCATATACACTTTCAGGCAACAGAAATTTGCACCCATGTTTGATGATGATTAAAATAAAATAAAGAAGAAGAAAAGGAAACCATAAAAAAAAAAAGAAAAAAAAAAAAAAGAAACAAAAAGACCTCCCCACCAGAACAGTCATTCGATGGTGATGTGTTTCATACCGTTATCACAGTTTCAACAGTGTTTCGACGACTCTCTTTACAGTAGTGATGCTTTGATAGCGTTTGCAATGTCTAAACTAAACCATGTTTTCATCCAATTCTTTTCATTCTCTGAAACCTGACAGGTGTGGATATATATACTGTGGATATAGATGTATGACTGATGTGACGATGGGCAGGTTGAACGCTGGTGGGGGTGGTGAGAAATGCAGGTCGAGCCGCCGTCGGTAACGACATAGCTTATGGGTTTACACCATACAAGGGGGGGGGGGGGGTATGAAGCAGGGAGGTATAACTTCTTCACATCAGTATGTTCAATCTTACAGTAACTGACCTAACTGTGCAGCCTAACTGTAGGGGTCGTCACGAATGGCACTCACTCATGATACCATTTCAGTGTTCGATCCGGGTGATATTGCGAGGTCACGGGAACGTCCAGTTGCCCACATTTGACATATGTACTAGTATATCTCCACATAGGGGTCGTCATACCTTGAAGTCACATGGGCACTTTACGAATCTTACCCACAGTAGTAATCACTTTGTGCAATACTTTTGACCTGTCAGTAAAATATGACAACCATGACCTCTGACATATAGACTCTCGGATGTAGGTCCCACTTCGAAAGGCCATCGCAGCTCAAATCGAGTTTCAGCGTCTTTCACTGAATAGTGCGTATCATAGGACGTAATGACCTTTACCTGGTCTGCATTATTTTAGAGGTTGTGAGATCTCAGTGGTATGCATTATTTAGAGGTCATGACCTCTGTATGATCTGTGATATTTTAGAGGTCGTGACTTCTGGATGGTCTGTATTGTTTTAAGGGTCATGACCTCTAGATGGTCTGCATTATTTTAGAGGTCATGACCTCCTGATGGTCTGTATTGTTTTATAGGTCATGACCTCTGTAGGTCGTGACCTCTGTATGATCCTGTTTTATAGGTCTGTATTGTTTTATAGGTCGTGACCTCTGTATGATCTGCATTGTTTTATAGGTCGTGACCTCATGACTGCATTGTTTTATAGGTCTGACCTCTGTATGATCTGCATTGTTTTATAGGTCGTGATCTCTAGGGTGACCTCTGGGTGGTCTGTATTGTTTTATAGGTCGTGATCTGTATGATCTGCATTGTTTTATAGGTCGTGACCTCTGTATGATCTGCATTGTTTTATCAGTCGTGACCCTCTGGGTGGTCTGTATTGTTTTATTGGTCGTGACCTCTGTATCTGCATTGTTTTATAGGTCGTGACCTCTGTATGATCTGCATTGTTTTATAGGTCGTGACCTCTGTATGATCTGCATTGTTTTATAGGTCGTGACCCTCTGTTTTATAGGTCGTGACCTCTGTATGATCTACATATAGGTCGTGACCTGGGTGGGTATTATTTTAGTGATCGATCTCTGCATGGTCCGTATTGATTTAGAGATCATGGGTTCTTGGTGGTGTGTTCCATTTAGACGTCGTGACCTCTGTATATTATGGTTATGACCCTCTGATACTGTATATTACATGGACTCTGCATCGTATATGCCAGCATCTCCAGGGTACCTTTTATTATTTGACCTGCTGGAAGCTCGATATCACACAATGGCCATGACCTCCTGGATACTGTACGTAGACCCTGGTACACCTTCTAGAGAAACCTGGATTATTGCCGAGTGCGGCGTAAAACTAAACTCACTCACTCTAGAGAAGCCTTGACCTTTGAGGATCTGTGAAATATGTGTTTCATGGATGATTGTAAGATTACTATTCTATGTGTTTCATGGATGATTGTAAGATTACTATTCTATGTGTTTCATGGATAATTGTAAGATTACTATTCTATGTGTTTCATGGATGATTGTAAGATTACTATTTTATGTGTTTCATGGATGATTGTAAGATTACTATTCTATGTGTTTCATGGATGATTGTAAGATTACTATTCTATGTGTTTCATGGATGATTGTAAGATTACTATTCTATGTGTTTCATGGATGATTGTAAGATTACTATTCTATGTGTTTCATGGATGATTGTAAGATTACTATTCTATGTGTTTCATGGATTATTGTAAGATTACTATTCTATGTGTTTCATGGATTATTGTAAGATTACTATTCTATGTGTTTCATGGATTATTGTAAGATTACTATTCTATGTGTTTCATGGATTATTGTAAGATTACTATTCTATGTCTTTCATGGATTATTGTAAGATTACTATTTTATGTCTTTCATGGATTATTGTAAGATTACTATTCTATGGCCCCTTGATGTCATGGTATGTAAGAAGACCAGGACTGATATCATACAGTCGGTATGCTTTTATTTAGAAATTGTGAAAGGATGCAAAAGCACCTCTGTTTATTCTTGTCGCAATCTATGATGAGAGAACAAAAACTAGAATGCGTTAGACTGCCATGTATCTTCACGCAAATATCATGGTAAGAGACCAGTGTCCTTCACACGAAATACTGACTTGACGTGACCTCATGGAAGGTCGACATAACAATGACGATCTCCTCGGAGGTCAGCAACTTGGCCATGCTATCCCTGCATAATAGCAGAGGAAACTGAAAGGATTGTTGTATGAACTACGGAGATTAGCGATACATGATATCAGAGTCACCCGGCCCTGGTGTATGTACGCATCGCCTAAACCAACAGCAACTCGAGATGTGTAGGGCTAAACCACGTCG
Source organism: Haliotis rubra (assembly GCF_003918875.1). Classification (NCBI taxonomy): domain Eukaryota; kingdom Metazoa; phylum Mollusca; class Gastropoda; order Lepetellida; family Haliotidae; genus Haliotis; species Haliotis rubra. Next base: position 723,822 of record NW_025767202.1, read on the forward strand.
CTATGATCACGCTGTTCGTATTTAATCCCATTTAATCTAGCGGTGGATGCAGTTACAGATGCTACCCTATGTTAGCCAGGTTTTCAATACCGCCACCTCTGTTGAGGTCTACATCCTCTACTGGCTACCTATATCTTCTGAATGGAGATGATGCTAAGTCACTGACTCGTCCAAACGGAAGATACCCTTCTCCATAAGAATTGGGAGGAGGTTCTATACGGCTTCACGTCGGGGCTTACCCCTTCAAATCCCCCCTTTGTCCCTCACAGTACCCCATATTTTGAACGACAATACGCAGTGTACGGAGGAACCCCCGGTGTTGGAGATGCGACGGCGTTTGAGAGAACGCGTCTCGGCGCGTTAAAGGAGTATTGAAGAGCGAGTATGAGTCAACAGTTATCAATTATGAAATTAACAATAGATATAAAAGAGGGATGATTTTATTTGGAAGTGAAATATACAACCTGAAGTGTTCTTTTCTTCCGTGATAAGATTGACAACGATAAAAATCGAGACTTAAAATAGACGTATTTAATGAAATGAGCCGGACTAGTCGCTTCGATGAGTCAAGTTATTAAAATGCAGAAAAAACTACAGGTATCAAACTAACGTTTTATTGGTGTGTATTTACATCTACTTATTTTTGTTTCACAATGGGGTATTTCTGTGGCGAATATTCACTGTGTCAAGTTGACCTTTGGCCTTTCTGGAGCAATGCCATCCATAGATTGATACCTTAAACAGTTTTGGATAACAAAAACCCCTTTGTTGTCCATGGTGGTCGTACACAAGAGGTATTGCGTTCATTTGGCCGTTCAATGTCCAGACACTATATTTAGTTATATCTGGGTAAAGTGAGTGAGGGAATTGAGTTTCGATCCCATGTGGCGTGCACATGTCACAGATGTACGTTTTACCTGTGTTTCAATGAGAGGAACCTTGGGACAGGTGCTAAACTGCAATGGGTCGAATTTTAGCCGATTCGGATTCGAACATGCGACCGTTTGACATTTAGAATAGACTCCTCGTCTCCCCAAACTGTATGTTTTACACAAAGCTTCAGACGTCGTCGTTTAAATTCGTTTTCACTGATGCTCGTCTTGATTGCTTGACCTTTTTGAACTTACAGTTCAACTTTTCTATTTCTATAATATGGATTAATTTTATTGTAATATTTGTCAATTCTTAGATTGATTAGAATGTCAATGAGCTGTCATTGGTACGTCACGGGTTGGACTGTGTGGTGCTCGTTGGTGGAGACTGGCTCGGCCGTGACAGGTGCCAGAGATGTGTTCATGTGACAACCTAATTATCCTCAAACGTCGTCAGCGTGACACCACCGTGACAGCTCTGACTACGACATTTGTCATCCGTTTGACTCGCAGGTCCAGCCTGGCACAGACCGCTTAACTCTTTAGGGTTCTAAAATATACAAACTGTAACAAATCTGAACAAACAGGGTCTCCGAATTAACAGGTTTTGGATGTATAGGGTCTCCGAATTAAAAGTTTTTGGATGCATAGGGTCTCCGAATTAACAGGTTTTGGATGCCTAGGGTATCCGAATTAACAGGTTTTGGATGCCTAGGGTATCCGAATTAACAGGTTTTGGATGCCTAGGGTTTCCAGATTAATAGGGTCTTGAAAAATGAGCTCGCTCGATTAACAGTTGGGATTATGGGGTGTATGATTATTATAGTCTGGACAAGTGGGGTTTCTCGATCAAGGGAATACAAACAAATGGGGTTTTCGTATTGACAGAATGTTGAAAATAGGAATTATCTGATTAACATGGTCTGGATTAGCTGAATTAAAGGAGTTTTAGATTAACCGGGCTTAAACAAACGGAGTTTCCGAATTAACGTTTTGACAATGAGACAATTGGGTTGCCGTATTAATTGAGTCCTAAAAAACGGGTTTTTGGATGAATGGGTATAAATTTCTTGATACACAGTGTTTGGTCATTTGAGGAGAACGGAAAACAGAATTGGGTTGGGTTTCGGAATTAACACGGTCTACACTAATGTATTTCCAGATGAACAGTGCTTGACTTAGTGGGGTTTCCAGATGAACAGTGCTTGACTTAGTGGGGTTTCCAGATGAACAGTGCTTGACGTAGTGGGGTTTCCAGATGAACAGTGCTTGACGTAGTGGGGTTTCCAGATGAACAGTGCTTGACGTAGTGGGGTTTGTTGATGAACAGTGTTTGACGTAGTGGGGTTTCCAGATGAATAGTGCTTGACGTAGTGGGGTTTCCAGATGAACAGTGCTTGACGTAGTGGGGTTTCCAGATGAACAGTGCTTGAAGTAATAGGATTTCCAGATAAACAGTGCTTGACATAGTGGGGTTTCCAGATGAACAGTGCTTGACTTAGTGGGGTTTCCAGATGAACAGTGCTTGACTTAGTGGGGTTTCCAGATGAACAGTGCTTGACGTAGTGGGGTTTCCAGATGAACAGTGCTTGACTTAGTGGGGTTTGATGAACAGTGAACAGTGGGGCTTCCAGATGAACAGTGCGAAGTGGGGTTTGTTGATGAACAGTGCTTGACTTAGTGGGGTTTCCAGATGAACAGTGCTTGACGTAGTGGGGTTTCCAGATGAACAGTGCTTGACGTAGTGGGGTTTCCAGATGAACAGTGCTTGACTTAGTGGGGTTTCCAGATGAACAGTGCTTGAAGTAGTAGGGTTTCCAGATGAACAGTGCTTGACGTAGTGGGGTTTCTAGATGAACAGTGTTTGACGTAGTGGGGTTTCCTGATGAACAGTGCTTGAAGTAATAGGGTTTCCAGATAAACAGTGTTTGTTCCCGGATTGTCAGGGTCAAGACCAAGGGAACTTCCAGTCGTCATCAACATAGTCTGGACAATGGGGTTTCGGGATAAACAGGGTCGGAACAAATTGGTTTATAAATGCATCAAACTGTGCATGTCTATTTGTCGAGATTAACTGCACGTATTAACCCTTAAACACCCCACCCTAGTCTGTCATACAGACCCTGAAACAAACATATCCAAGAAAGCCTATGCAAGTCTAGATTATGTGGCAAGTCCAGATTTCCACAGTTTCTGAAAAAAGAAGAAAGTCTCAGGGCTCCTTTTCATTATATTTTATTATGAAATGTTTTTTCTGTAGTGGGTTTAATTTTAGTTTTACGCCGCACTCAGCAATATTCCAGCTATATGGCGCTTTTTGTGTGTAAAATATGTAACATATGAGACTAGTTGTTAGTCTAACCCCACTCCAAGGATGGAAACTAGCCTTTAGTGTTGACGTCCTTCTGTCTAATATATATGGAACTCATCATGGTGTCGTGAACCTCTAAACAATTAGTCATAAAAGAAACATATGTCGTGTCAAGCTCAAAGTGGTCCCTCAAGAAACAGGACTACGGCGAAATGTCACTTAGTGCAACGGATTGCCAGTCGCTCAGATTGTCATATCACTTGAGATCGCGTTTATCACTGCCTATCTTGTGTGTCGTGTTTATCGGCAGATTTATATGTGAAAGACTTGTAGATAGCAGGCCGCCTTGATTGACACATGAAATGAACATATGCTCGGATCGCCATAAACATACGAGATATGGTATTGTTGGTTCTCAGGATGTACCTGTGAACACACTATATCGTTCGTAGGGTGGATTATCAACAACTATAACTCACATTTGCTTGTCACAACTAATCTCAATTAAATTATTGCCGTAAATCATGCACAATCCACAACACGCAGGTGTAGATTTAAAAAACCCTATGTTTTGATGCTAAGAAAATTATATTTCGAATCGAAACACACTGAAGAAATAGACAAAGCAAAATTTGGTAGGTCAAATCTTTTTAATATAATGCCGTATGATATCATTTGCGTGTTCTGTAATAAGAGGAAAATTCACCATCACGTGTAGTCCGTCTCACAGTCCCTGTACAACATTATAGTCCCTAATGCTTGTAATGCTAAAGCCCTAAATGATGCAAGTTTAGATCCCCTCAGATTCAGGCTGAATTTCCCATCTGACTGGGGCTCCTTTTCAATTTATATTGGTTTATTTGTTGCTATCAAAATTATATATATTCAGAGACGTATCTACATCACGTGGTACACTTGGCCCTCTGTTGGAAGACGCTCCTTTAGAATAAATAGTAGATCCCCAAAGCAGAACTCCAAATATATACAATTAAAACATGAAATCCAAACGGAATTAAGAGCAATGCATAGTTTCAGCCATGTAGCGGTAGCAATCAAGTTTTGTCAAATTATTCTGAACTTCTACTGTCTTTCGTTCATTTGTTCTGTTGGGCGGGGACATGTCTAACGCCCCCTGAACAATATGGCTTACGATGTCCGCGTAATAACACCAAATACCTAGGTAGACTTTATGCTTATGTTTGCTCAAAGAGTCCTATATTTTGCATCTTGTCCCAGCTGCCTTACATAATCCAATCTAGTTCCCTGAAATATTTCTGTGATGTTACATCAGCGGCGAAAAACAATAATCACTCGTTCCTAGTTTCGTTTGTCTTTGGCTTCAGAAGACGACACGTAAAACATCGCCAGATTTGGAATGTTGCTAGGTAACGTGACTGCCCCCTTTATGCCAGACATGCACACGTGGCGTACATGATCCCGCTACCATAAACCCGAGGTCATGACCCCAGATTCGGACATTATCATGTCTAGACGGTCTGGCTCTTATCATTATGTCAAATCACTTATGCAGGTGGTCAGGTGCCCGCTTGACCACTGTCTGGGTATGTGATGACGTCACCTCGGTCAGCTAAACATCAAAGCGATAAATGCCTCTTGCACTAATGGGATACTAGAAACACCTGTTATGACGCAACGACATGTCGAGAACGTTGTAATGGGGAAATATACACCCGGTTTAATGACGATATGGTCATTTATCTGTAAACTTAGTGGTCATTTCCATGCAGACACAAAGGTGTCTGAGCATTTGGAGTGCATACCACTTGTCACGGGCGTCTGGAAAGTTGATATATGGCTCACTGAGCGATGTACATTTCAAGCGCTGACACTGATACTGACCATATTGATTCCAGCATGGTCTTCACCACGCCTGCAGTACCAGCATATTTACCCTCTGTTGTCCGGGATGGATATAGCGTATCCAAACCGATATACCATAAAATAACGTATAGCACATACTTAGCAGTTTGTGGCCATGCCATATGTGGCCATTCCCCTGTCATTAATACCGCATGATTTCTAAAAAATTGTTATAATGTACATCACTTATGTGTGAACTGTATCTATGTTTCTTGTACCTGCAGTATTTATATTTGTAGTTTATAGAATATTGCCACTGTTTCTTCATGGAATGCTATGCAATAAATATCTTATCTTATCTTATGTTGATGTACTTTTGGTAACAGAACCAGGAACGCTGAAAATTTGTTTGAATAAGAACATGAGTAAGTTGCTCGAGAAACACAAACATAATTCAACAAATATTTTGAACACTTCAGACACTGAAGTATATAAAAATCAGTAAATAGGTTTAATATACTTCCGCTCATCATAAAGTACACACTTATCATTTGAACAAAAAGTAAATCGCTATGAAAATGTTACTTGGTGAAAAAAATCTTCAAACGACTGAAAACCTATGGTCCAAAACACAACTGTGGTACTAACATGTACGACTGCATCACCATCGAATAACCACTTCTAGTGTGTGTCCTTTAGCCGCCATCAGATATGGGTGTGTCCTGGTTTGTGCTTGGTAATATACAATTATTCCATAGTTATCTTCCATTTTGTCTTCCACCAGGATACTTTCAAGACACATGCTTTACATGTATGTATAACAATAATTGTCAGAATAAGCAAGGTGTATCTAATGATGTAAATCTCACACAGGGCGACAACAGATATCAACCAGCCCTGAACATGGATTATTGCGTGTTTCGAGATATGGTGTCAGCCCTCTGAGAATAGTACATGCATGTCCAAAATATGTTAATCCAAAAGCCTAGGAATATATATCAGGGCGTATATGTATATACTAGTGTTGGGAATTGGTTAAAATCACATAATAGATGATTGGTTCATGACAACCGATCAAGCATCGAAAATAATTGGTTAGCGTCATTTATGAAATTTTCCTGGTTATTATTGTTAATACACAAAAACATAAAGGAAAAACATGTAGTTCTTTGGGGTGTTTTTTCAAATTGCACATCTTTAAAAGATGACTAGTATGTTAGGAACATAAATTTCTTGGGGTCTTTAAGATAAATTCATTTGTGACTTGGAACGAGCTTGTAGTGCTCATCAAATGTAACAGACAAAACCAACCTTGTGAAAAATATTGTTAATGCAAAAAGTGTTCCAGAATTGTTTGTGTTGGATTATGAGAAAACATGATCGATTGCTTGGTTGTTTAGTCACTGCGACCAATCTTCGATTATTTCAATTAATCGGACCACCACTAGTATATACACATGGCCCAGAGTGTGTACTTGTAAAGAAATACCGTTTGTTCAAATGACACCATTCAAGATGGACATGACATGGGTCATCAGGCCCTTCAAGTGTCGCTTTTATCAGCAGAAGCTACAGTTGAACATAAAATATACATAAATGCGACAAAAGCCCTATCGCGATTAAAATACATAATATTTATTGTACCATTACGACAATATCTGAAAGTGCTGCTCAGAAAATATGTGTTCAAATGCTATGTTGATTTTTGATATTAGAATGTAAATAAATCTTGTTAAATCTGAATTGTTTTCATATATATATATCCTTTGGGGCTTTTGTCTGAGATGTCTGGGGCTTTTGTCCGTGGGGCTTCGGTCCTGCGGGGCTTTTGTCAGGCAATCGTCAACGCTTGTGCCCAGCCGATGCTAAGCGCAACAAACGCATCCAAAGTCAATTATTCACCTAAAAAGACACAAAAGCAAATGAATATATGGTGTGACATTTACGTCAAATGTTTAATCCTGATTCACAAAAGTATAAAACTACCTGAACAATTATCAAGGCCTTCAATGGTATAACCTTGAACAAGTGTTGTGCAAGATTTGTGTGAATCGCATTGAAATGTTCTGTAAACAGCAGGATCGATTGTACCACAAATATGAAGTGTAGACACCAACGGCTGAGTTAGTGAGTGAGTTTTTACGCCGCTGTTAGCAATATTCCAGCAATACAAGCCCTGGACACCAGAATGGTTCATTGTACCCATGTGTGGAAGTGAACCCGGGTTTTCGTCGAGACGAGCGAACACTATAACAACTGGGCTACACCACACCAACAACTAGAATTGAGGAGATATTGCTGCACGTGAAGGGAAAGTTGACGTTATTCAATTTTTCATACGGTTATAGACTTTTTTCATTCCATTTTGAATCTGATCCAAACATAAAGCAGACGAGGCCTTTCAGTGGTTTCTTGCATTTTAGCTATATATATATGTTTATCACATCTTATGTGTATACCCATTTTAAACAACTGCGTTATCAGGATGAAACAAACTCTATGATGTTGTTAGGGTTTGGATTCCATGTACAAGTTTCTTTAAGTAAAGCTTAGATCAACATTTGCAATATCATATATCTAGATTTCTCCTTGAACGTTGGTTCGTGTGGTCTTGACCGTTGTGTGACCGGCCCGGTAATGACCACTTGACCTTGCACGAACGAACTAACAGACCTACAGAGCTTACACTTCAACCAAACACATTAAACAGGCACGATAACAAACACAAATTAAATATCAGGGTGTAGTCATCTGGTTGAAACAAATAAACCAATCAGACGAAATACTGGTCAGCGCCTTGAGCATGCACTAGTTGCCTGGATATGTGCGCTATATAAATATAATTATATAATATGTAAAGAAAATAATAACGAAACGATCAGTCTCGATTACCAGACGAATTTCCATTTGGCCGTGTCATGGATGACTTTTGTATTCGTTCGTCTTGAACGTTATCCGATACTGCATCATTTATATCTTATATACATTTACCGAGTAAGATGAAACTAATGTTCACCTGTAGCAAGCCATGACAGTCGTGTAACCGCTGATCAGAAAGAAGGTCACAGGAAAAAAAGTCACGGATAAAAAGTCACAATTTTGGCTAGGAAAAAAAGTCACAATAACTGTTTGTTATCTGTTTAATTCTGATCATAGATCGATAGATCGATCACAGAATCAATCATAGATCGATAGATCGATCACAGAATCAATCATAGATCGAAGGATCAATCACAGAATCAATCATAGATCGAAGGATCGATCATATCATCAATCATAGGTCGAAGGATCAATCACAGAATTCATCATAGATCGAAGGATCGATCACAGAATCAATCATAGATCGAAGAATCGATCACAGAATCAATCATAAATCACAGTTCTTCACAGAGGAAATGTTTGCACGATCTTATTCTAATATAGGTGATGACATTTTTACTTTATCAAAGCAGTTTATTTAACCGTCTAAACCGTGTAACCAAAGCAGCGTTTGTAGTCAAAATGTCGGATTGTGTAACTGCATAATTTAAGATGGATTTGTTAGTCAAAGACAAAACAAAAAGTATTAACTGTTGTACTGACATATTTGATTAAACACTGACCTACTCAACATGAGTTAGTGTCATAAAGACCGGTGACGATGGGGTAGCCTAGAGGTTAAAGTGTTCGCTCGTCATGCCGAAGACCCGGGTTCGACTCCCTACATGGGTACAATGTGTGAAGGCAAACTCTGGTGTCCCCCGCTATGATATTGCTGGAGTATTGCTACAAGCGGCGCAAAACTAACTTACTCACCCATAAAGACGGAAGTCGTCTTCGAAATCCGAAGTTTTTTTACCACTTGTAAACTACGAACACGTGTATAAATTTGACAGAATTGGAACAACAGTTAGTGAGTGAATGAGCTTGGGGAACGCCACTTTAAGCCGTATTGCAGTTTAATCAAGGTGTGTCCGGTGGATGTGAGGGGAAAGTCCGAACTGATGCAGGTCTGGTCTCAGGTGTTGGCCACTTGGATGAAACCCGCGTCCACCTGCATGGACTCAGATAAACCAAGATACCATAATAGTGGAGAACCAGGATTCGAGCCCACGATCATAGGCGCCTGGCGTTCTCAGGGGACGCAACTCTGACGACTGGATAACCGTGCCCCGAACAGTAGTCAATAAAGCTTTGATTATGGCACCTGGCATTTAAGCATCCTTTTTCGGCTTAATTATGCGAGTCAGTAATTGTAGATATAGAAACACACACGCACGCACTGGCACACACACTCACACACACACACACACACACACACACACACACACACACACACACACACACACACACAGACACACACACACACACACACACAGACACACATACACACAGACACACACAGACATACATGTGTTAGGCTTACACCCAGGTAGTGAGGTGATTTGGGTTGAGTTAATTACGCAGATTCGAACCCATGTAAAACATTTGATGTTGCCTAGAATGACTTTGGTTACAGCTTAAAACTGTTCTGTCAACGATGCGATCGATATACCGATGGTAAAAACTAATGCAGTTTCCGAAAGACAGCTATCTCTGCATACGGTATATGCACCTACACTACACCCAAGCTTGATGGCGGCAGGACATGTAACAAATACTAAATTGTCATTAGATGGAGGTGTCTTAGATATGGATATCATAGTTTTACTGTGTTTCAGAGTCCAGTGCCTTTCTGTAACGTTATTAATACTTGCTCAGATAAAATGTTCTAGCAACCACTGTCTCCTAACCGGCCTTTTAGTACATTATTTTGTAACATGACAGGGATGTATTAACTTACCATACACCATTTTATTCCGGCAAAACTGGATATATATATCGTATGTCTCACCGAAACTACACCCTCCTTAATCTCGCGTCATCTACTAAGGTAAATGTTGTCCTGAGACATGATAGCTCTATTCTATCTAGCCAATCTATATCACTGTCCAGAACTGCCACATTCACCCCGATATCTGAGTGCTTCTCTTCAGGGGATTAGGGATCACAAGAGGGTAGTCCCCTAAACCCCCCGCTGAAATCTCCCGATGTGCGACAGAAGGGAGATAGTGTGCCTGGCCTACACTGTATGACACAACCTGGATTTTTTGGTATATACAATGTCAGCGAACGTATCTATCTATCAACCGACAGCAGGAGAAAAGAACTGTCGGCTTGCCACCATCTCTTTGTTGGTGTGTGTGATAAAGGTTATCGTCAATTTGAAGCGAGGGATTTCTTTACCGCATACGTGAAGTTCACACACTGGCTTACCTTCGTACGGGATGTAGATCATGCGGGTATGTGTGTCGGGTGAAGAGGGATTCAACGTGGAGCTTCAAGGATATTGCGACGTGCATCCACGTACGTGAGCGTGCGTGCGTGCGAATGTGTTTATGTGTGTGAATGTATTGTAACAGCAAGTAACATTAACGAATTTTAGTAGGATGTGCATGGCCGAGATTAAACCACCTACAGCACTATTGCGACAGAGAACGGGAGCATCTAAGCGTTGAAACTAGACTGGGTTCCTGTCTTTTCATTGTAATGTGGAGGGGTAGATAGGCTAGGTGAGGTGACATGTACGGATATAGCGGGTGTGTGGTAACGTCAGGTCACATGTACAGACATAGCGGGTGTGTGGTTACGTCAGGTGACATGTACGGATATAGCGGGTGTGTGGTAACGTCAGGTGACATGTTCAGACATAGCGGGTGTGCGGTTACGTCAGGTGACACGTTCAGATATAGCGGGTGTATGATTGCGTTAGGTGACACATACGGATATAGCGGGTGTATGATTACGCCAGGTGACATGTACGGATATAGCGGGTGTGTGGTTACGTCAGGTGACATGTTCAGACATAGCGGATGTGTGGTTACGTCAGGTGACAGGTTCAGACATGACATGTTCAGATATAGCGGGTGTGTGATTACGTCAGATGACATGTTCAGATATAGCGGTGTGTGGTTACGTCAGATGACATGTCCAGATATAGCGGATGTGTGGTTACGTCAGATAACAGGTTCAGACATGACATGTTCAGATATAGCGGGTGTGTGGTTACGTCAGGTGACATGTCCAGATATAGCGGTGTGTGGTTACGTCAGATGACATGTTCAGACATAACGGATGTGTGGTTACGTCAGATGACATGTTCAGACATAGCGGATGTGTGGTTACGTCAGATGACATGTTCAGACATAGCGGATGTGTGGTTACGTCAGATTACATGTTCAGATATAGCGGGTGTGTGGTTACCTCAGATGACATGTTCAGATATAGCGGATGTGTGGTTACGTCAGATGACATGTTCAGACATAGCGGATGTGTGGTTACGTCAGATGACATGTTCAGACATAGCGGATGTGTGGTTACGTCAGATTACATGTTCAGATATAGCGGGTGTGTGGTTACCTCAGATGACATGTTCAGATATAGCGGGTGTGTGGTTACGTCAGATGACATGTTCAAACATAGTGTGTGTGTGGTTACGTCAGATGACATGTTCAGACGTAGCGTGTGTGTGGTTACGTCAAGTATTATGGTCAGATATAGCGGGTGTATTGTTATCTTAGGTGACACGTACGGATATAGCGGGTGTGTGATTACGTCAGGTGACATGTATGGATATAGCGGGTGTATGATTACGTCAGATAACAGGTTCAGACATAGCGGGTGTGTGGTTACGTCAGATGACATGTTCAGATATAGCGGGTGTGTGGTTACGTCAGGTGATATGTTCAGATACAGCGGGTGTGTGGTTACGTCAGGTGATATGTTCAGATATAGCGGGTGTGTGGTTACGTCAGGTGATATGTTCAGATATAGCGGGTGTGTGGTTACGTCAGGTGATATGTTCAGACATAGCGGATGTGTGGTTACGTCAGATGACATGTTCAGACATAGCGGATGTGTGGTTACGTCAGATTACATGTTCAGATATAGCGGGTGTGTGGTTACCTCAGATGACATGTTCAGATATAGCGGGTGTGTGGTTACGTCAGATGACATGTTCAGACATAGTGTGTGTGTGGTTACGTCAGATGACATGTTCAGACGTAGCGTGTGTGTGGTTACGTCAGATGACATGTTCAGACATAGTGTGTGTGTGGTTACGTCAGGTGATATGTTCAGATATAGCGGGTGTGTGGTTACGTCAGGTGATATGTTCAGATATAGCGGGTGTATGGTTACGTCAGGTGATATGTTCAGATATAGCGGGTGTATTGTTATCTTAGGTGACACGTACGGATATAGCGGGTGTGTGATTACGTCAGGTGACATGTATGTATATATCGGGTGTGTGATTACGTCAGGTGACATGTATGGATATAGCGGGTGTATGATTACGTCAGATAACAGGTTCAAACATAGTGTGTGTGTGGTTACGTCAGATAACAGGTTCAGACATAACGGATGTGTGGTTACATCAGGTGACATGTTCAGACATAGTGTGTGTGTGGTTACGTCAAGTGACATGTTCAGACATAGCGTGTGTGGTTACGTCAGATAACAGGTTCAGATATAGTGTGTGTGTGGTTACGTCAGGTGACATGTTCAGACATAGTGTGTGTGTGGTTACGTCAGGTGACATGTTCAGACATAGCAGGGTGGGGTTGGGTGGGGTGGTGGATACATCAGACGACAGGTTCAGACACAGCGAGGTGTGCTTACAATGCCAACTCACATGTTCAGATGTGGGTTTGCAATGCCAAATAGGGTAGGTTACCAGACGAGCCACATGAAACCCTCCTCAGTAAGGATCTACACGGAATAAAGATGTAAAGCTGTAGTCGAGGTTAAACCATTTCAGCGGTAAACACGAAATAGACTATACGTTATTGAAAGCATAGTTAAAATAGCAGCATAGGCTAGTGGTTAAAGTGCTCGCTTACCATGCTTTAGTCCCCGGGTTCCATTCATAGTGTATACGTAAACACATTTGTCATGGTGTGCCCATCGTTGATATTCCCGAGTCGCTGATAAATTTCACCCACTCCAATTGTGCATCAGAAAAGACGTATAATATATTTGATTAACTGCTCAGTCCATTAAAAGTGAATGAGAGTTCTGCGAATGTGTCCATTTAAAATGCATCCTCTCCCTTTTATGGATTGTCATGAAATTAGGCTAAATGCTCGGTGGTACTGGACATCATTCATAATATCAACCACTGGTTCCGTAGCCAAGGCTCGATAATTCATGACCGTCGTGATATAACAGAGAGACCCGGCTGCGGCGTACAACAACAACCAACATGACAAATCTAACAAGGAAGTTCGACTGAAGAACTTCCACTTGTCAGCGTGTGTTTAATGACCTATTGACAATATGATGATGTCACAGATTTAGTCAGTTTTACATTAAGACTGATAAGCGAAATCCTAGGCTGATATGGCCAGTTATTAGAATCACCGACTTCTGTCACTGGTGACATTCCTACAACAGAACGTATATTGATAATCATGCTTATATCTACCACAGCCGATGGAAAGTAGCGGGTTTAGCTGCACTAGAGTGCAAACTGTCTACCTTGTGAACTGCAGCCGGTTTCTATGCTAATACTCTCAGATAACGAGGAATTTGTCCTGTTAGGCATAAACAAAAAACCTTATCTTTCCCCGTGTAAGTTCTACTGCAAACTCTCGCCCATGGATCACCACAAGCCATGCTGTACCATGTTCAGTTTTTGTCCAGGGGCAAAGCTGTGGATCAGCGGAATAAGCACCAACACGCCTTGCTTGTTAGCTCTCGTCCAAGGAAAGCAGCAGTTACAGAAACACATTAGAGCATATCAGAGAGATCTGGACGAATTATACACAAATTAACCAAATTAAACAACTGAGGAATTTTAGTTTATCAAAGGTCTTCAAACATCTTAAAACATGCAGATTCCCATAGGGCAAAAACGTGGAACTCTTGGCGTTAGATGCTACTTAGAATAGATGGCAAACCAGATCAAAGCACGCTCTTGGGAGCAGGTTCGCTGCACTGGCGGGGAACAGTGAGGAGCTCGGCAACAGTGGGACTGCTCCGGAACTTATTGGTATGACGGAACCTTTTTGTTGTCTAATCCTCAATCTCCCTACAATAATAAATGCCTTCTGATCTGGATAAATTCCAGAGCAGTCTGTCCGTGTCGTGTATACATTGGTCCAGTGTAGGGATTCCTGGAATGGCTGTACCACGCTGGGTTTGGGGCATTCAGTTCATTCAAACCGCTTGCCATTCTTATTGTCGTAACATAACATGGGAAGGGATGTCCCAACAGGGGATAACAGGACTTATACACCGTGATGACGAACGCTGTCCTGGAACCTGGAGAGGCTGCTGGTTCCTTAACTAACCATTTTCATCATAATGATGTTTATAATTAGAATGAATGCATACTTCTTTTTTTGAATTTTTCAAATTATTACAATTTGCGTTTTTGTCTTATGAATTGAAACAAATAAAGTTAATCTTTTCGAAGAATGCGTGCGGTATTACAAATCAAAGATGATCTGTATCATGGTATCTATATAATAGCGTGTTTCATTTCACTATTCCCTACCAATCTACTGTAAAAACACTCAACTTGTCACACAATCAATTATTCGAGGTTACTTTATGATATAAATATTCTTATTTCTCGAATGACAAGTGGAATTCGGAAATGGCGATAACTGTTACAGTTAATTGTGAGGAAATATCTATTTATACTGCCATGGTTCCCTTCCGCCGCGTTATATAAAAGCATGACAGGCAACGTCGAACGGGGTGGACACATCGGTGAATAGCTAATTAAGTATCGCAATTAATTCCGTTTCATTAAATTAACGAACGGCGAAGTAAATTTGTAAAAACCGCTAAAATACGGCGCTAACTGTTCGGCAGCCAGTACAGATGCGAGATCAATACTTTACAGAAACCAGAGACGATATGCAGCTTGACATCAATTATGTGAGTTTGTACTTTTAAATTGTGCTATATGTATCAGGTTATTAAGTCTGTTAGGAATCGTGAATATATTAATATATTTGTACTTCGATGTAGACTAATTATTTTTCCGAAATGCCCAAGGAAGTTTCGTGGATGATTTCTATAGTAAGCATCGCCATGACTTCAGGTAAAACTGTCAGCTAGTCGACCAAACCACGAACTGCACCTGTGAATCAACTGAAGTAACCCTGCACTTAACTGAACTGAACTTGATACAATGGATATGTTTAAATACCTAATGGTAAGCTACACACGATATCTGATATTTGGGAGCATGTTATTAACTATTGAATAGAGGGCCTAGTGGTTAACGCGCTCGCTTGTCACGCTGTAGGCCCGAGTTCGATTGTCTGCATGGGAACAATGTGTGACACCTATTTCTGGTGCCCTTTGAATGATATCGCTGCACTGTTGCTAGAATCGGCGTAAAACTCATTCGCTCACTTAACAACTATTGAACAGGTCCGAAACAAAATGTATCCGTGCAGAGTGTGTCAGGGTCATCTCCCTTTTCGTGGGTTTCACCACACTGGTAAAATCTGTATCAATCGACAGTATAACATATGTTATATTTGGGATTACGCTTTCTTACTTGTGGCTGAGCGGGTTGGGCGGCTGACTTTGTGTGCTGGCGATTAAGTGTCTGACTCTGAGGGTGTGGGTTCGAATCCCGATGGGACTCAACCCAACAAAAGTACAAGAATGTGCAGTTTACTAAGAAAGTGTAATCCAAAATAACATATGTGACATTTGACCACTGTCTAAAAATGGCATTGTGTAATCGTCGACAGTATGCAATTAAAACACTGTTCAATGCGTAAACCCAACTCACTCACTCACTCACCCACTCACAAAAGTTCATTTTCCAAGGCCAACAACCCCGTTCATATCTGTACATTGGACATAGAGATCCCGTTAAGGGGACACCAAAGCTGTCTGGCTTATCGCCGCTATCAGATACAGTTATACAAATGTGTAGCTCGTGCATCAACATCTTGACACTGTTCCAATATAGGTAGTAACGGTGATCGGCTTACATCTGGCCCTGTGATGCCGTCTCCAGTCACTTGGAGCCGAAATGATGCACATTTATCTGAGGTCCAAATTGAAGCCAGATCGCTGGCTAGCAGAACGCATTTGTAGAATTGACTTTTAGAAACGGAAGAGCTTATCGAGAGATATATTGATAGCTTCTGATTGGAAACACGGCGGCATCATGACGTATTGAATCCTATTGGCAGATATCAGTGAAGATTGTATCTATATACTGCAATGATTTCAAGACAGTTTGTCTGAGAAATAAGTTAATTCTAGTGTTTATGACAGGGAAGGTGAATGACTCTTGTGTATTCCAGGCCAAATTAACCGATATCTCAGGATTCTAGATAATAATTATCATAAATATATTTACATTAATTGAACGACAATAAACAGTAATGATAAACACGCCTTTTACTTACACATACATAATTTCCGCCCCTCTCTCCATCCCTCTCTCTTTTTCTCTCCCCCTCTCTCCCTCTCTCTTTCTCTCTCCTTCTCTCTCTCTCTGTCCCCCTCTCTCTCCCTCTCTGTTCCTCTCTCCTCTCTCTCTCCCCTCTGTCCTCTCTCTCCTCTCTCTGCCCCCTCTCCTTCTCTCTCTCTCTCTCTGCCCCTCTCCTTCTCTCTCTCTCCTCTCTCTGCCCTCTCCTCTCTCTCTCCCTCTCCCTCTCTCCTCTCTGCCCTCTCTCCTCTCTCTGCCCCTCTCCTTCTCTCTCTCCCTCTCTGCCCCCTCTCCTCTCTCTCCCTCTCTGCCCCGTCTCCTTCTGTCTCTCCCTCTCCTCTCTCTCCCCCTCTCCTTCTCTCTCTCCCTCTAAGCCCTCGTTGTCTCTCTCTCCCTCTCTGTCCCCTCTCTCCCTCTCTGTCCCTCTCTGTCCTTCTTTCTCTCTCTCTCTCTCTCTCCCTCTGCCCCTCTCTCTCCTCTCCTCCTTCTCTCCCCGTCTCTCTCCTTCTCTCTCTTCCTCTCTCTAGCTCTGTCCATAAGTCATAGCAATAAAGGTCACGAAGGAATCATGAAATGCATGGGGAGATTGTGAGTGACAGAGAAAAGGATGCTCCACTACAGGAAGCAAGCGTGTTATCTTCGTGAAGATCGATGCTGTTTCTAACCAATATATCAGATGTACAAATATGGAAAACTAGCCACCGTGTATTAAATCTCTGATGAAGCGTTATACCTGCTACAACTACTGTTCATCTGTTTCTTGAAATAGACAGTTATCAACAGAAGCAATTTCCTGTCTAATTGATTCCACGTCGAAATTACGTCAAGCATTTACCGTTGTCATTAGCAGTTACAAAGTGCTCTCACTTCAGTTATAAATAAACATATGTTTGTTTGTTTGTTTTGGAGTCTTATATGTGGTAAACAACAAAGAGATTCAAAACAACATCCAGGTATGATAACCCTACTCCTCTCCCTCCACACAGCCGTACACGTAGGCGTAAATAATCACTCCCCGAACACGTGTAGCAATAGACAGGTGGCGCTGATAAACACGTGACTGTCATGGCTGCAAGTGTTTAAGCAGTTAAATGCAGCAATGGCGTCATATAATTATCATATAATCTTTCTGTGTTCGAATCCCAAATTCGTCCTGAATATAATCCATGGTTTGTCTGCACCGACATACCCGTGCTTTGGGGTTTAATCAAAGCTGTTGATACCCGAGTGAGTGAGTGAAGCTTTTCAGGCCGTTTGCATGGTGTTTAAAGCTGTTCGGTCGTCACGGCGAAGACCCGGGTTTGATTCCCCACGTGAGTACAATGTGTGAAGCCCATTTCTGGTGTTCCCCGCCGTGATATTGCTGGTATATTGCTAATAGCGGTGTAAAAACTCACTCTCTCACTCACAATGGTATTGTAAAGCTAAAACATGCGGACACATAATTTCAGTATCCTAAATGTATACTCTCGTACAAAACTTTGTAGAATAAGAAATATTATTCATGAGGAGATGTAAAGTCAATAGTCAAAGGCTTTCTGCCAGGCTGATCACAGAATGGTCGGAGCTTGTGTGGCGCTGCCCTGAATGATGTCACTGATTTCGTATTGCTGTCAATAATGTGTCTGTTAAATAATAAATCAGTGAGGTTATATCATTGACGTATTTGTTCAAAGACCTAGCTCGAATTTACACTACATGCCCACCGGTTTACACTTTGACATCTAACATGCGACAAATCTTGAAGTCAGTTCTGAAATACGTGACAAATTACGCTGGAACCGAGCTTGTACTCAGCAAGTCTGTGAACCCTCCTCGAGCAGCCTCTTGCACAGCTGTTTATAATTCTACCACACGCAGCACAACATCGACACCAGATAGACCCAATCTAAGCACAAAGTATAAACAGGAATTAGATATGCTTATCATGCTAATCATGCTCGACTTGGATTAGGCAACAATCCCACTTCCACGAGAGAGAGAGCAGTCAGCGGAACACCTTCCGTATTGTCACAGTATACTGGGAACAGTTGCTCCTTGTAATCAATTTGATGAACTTATAAGGAGATTGAGTGAGTATGTTTTTACGCCGCTTTTAGCAATATTCCAGCAATATCACGGTGGGAAATGGGCTTCACACATTGTGCCCATGTGGGGATTTGAACCCGTGTCTTCGGCGTGACGATCGGACGCTTTAACCACTAGGCTACCCAACCGCCCCCTATAAGGAGATTGAGCTGGTATAGAGGAATAAACATTGGTCATGTTTAACTGATCGGATATTTTGTCGACATTATACAATAACTACCGTCAACAGGGTACCCGGTAGTCTATGTTAATTTAGTAATTTAGTAACGGATGTAGTATATTTTTTTATACTTTTTAATACTAAATTAATTGGAAAAAATCTTTGAAGGGCATTTAGAAGTGGAATGCATAAGAAAAGCAAGATTTATGGATGTCAACTTCTTTATTGTGAATAACACGACGTTTCAGAGCATATGCTTGCTCCGTCATCACCTGATGATGACATCCATAAATTCACAATTAAGAAGTTGACATCCATAAATCTTGCTTTTCTTAAAGTAGTTAGGTTCATTGAAGCTTTGATATTTTTTTCAGTTATACCGTATGGCCTGGCAATGTGACAACGAAACACTTTCTCACGACGAATCCGGGATTCGAACCCTCGATCGTAATTTGCTTGAGGCATGTGTAAGGGGCGGAACTTTGCACTTTTAATGACCGGATCACGCTCATTGGTAAGACGGAAAGGCAAAGTTCAAATGGTGGATAAGAAGCTGAACTGGAAGTCTGGATTTCTTTAGATTAAAATGAAAAATAGTCTTTGGACTCCTTTCATTCATATTTTAAAAGTCAATTTAAAAAATAAACCTCTCAATTGCCAGGTCTACTCAGTCTGAGTAAAAACCATACTGTGCACTTGTTACCCTCATAACAGCGGCTCTGACATATGTGAACATGTCAATTACTGACAGTAGATCAACTGATGTGTTCACCTGTCACTATCTTTACAATGACTGTTTAACACAACAGTGGTCAAACGACATTGTGAAGCACGTGTCCATGGACATTTCGTGTAAGGTACGATAGTGTACAGCAGGACAGATGACCGCTCCATTACACGCTGACCCGTGGCAGCTGCACTCAGTAATCAGCTGTTTTACGCTTCCAAATCCTTACACTCCGATGACTAAAATGGAATGAACTTTACACCAATGAGAGAAAGGCAAAATACATACTAAAGCTTCACAATTTGACAAGTCTGTACAAAAACAAATCCTCGACTCTGAGGACGATTGGATCGCAACATTTCGTGCGGGGCTGTAGAAACAAGGCTCTCAACAAAGGTACTGCGACAAGGCTCTCAACAAAGGTACTGTCTAGAGAGGCAAAGGGGGCGTTTAACGTAAAATGTCAGGTTGGTTCTTGAGACGCTGTTGAGAGTTTTTCACAGTTTCCTTTTTTTCTAAAATAAACGCAGCCTCCCTTAATTTACACTCCATTTATTTAGTGAGTACACACCTTTGGTCACTATACTGCCTCCCGCGACCCTTGACCTCTGTACACCGGGCGATGGTCACATAACAGGTTACCGTGACCTTCTTAACCTCGTGGCGAATATAGGCACACGGGTTGGATGACCCTAATAGGTTGCCCCGGGTAATGGTGGACGATGGTCTTATGTGCTGGTATTACCAGAATGGTCGCTGATAAAATCAATTTCGGTTTCAGAATATGGTTAATGGATGTCATGCATTAAGATTACATCTGAACAATGACTGTTACATATGTCACCGGCTAAATAAAATGGTGGTGTGTGGTCCTGTGCATAGAGCTCAGGTCTCAAATCAGTTGAAGTTAAACAACGTTGGGCACGGAGAGTCCTTGGATGGGTGGCCATGTGTAACAGCTTGACTCCTGAGAGTTTCTAGTCCTGCCCCACAACGAAACACATGTGATACATGTGGTCTCACCTTAGGCAAGTGAGTTTGTTCAAATTGCCCCTGTTCACCCAGTTATAAATGGACAGACGGTGGGATAAGTCGTGTGACTATTAACCTTCGGGGTTATTCGTAGGGCTGCGCAATATAATCGGTTTACCGGTATTTACCGGTTCAGACATGAAAACGATACGTATTGCGATATGCTGATCGAAAACCGGTATTTTGAGTTGCATTCGGAAAACTTCGTAACATTCGGAAATCTTCGGATATTTCCTTTTTTCATTTGTGCCAAATATTATTCACATTTTTATTTTATCATGTTAAAATAAAAGTTGATATTAAAGCGTAATCAAGCATAGTGATTTTGTTGTGGTTTTGCTCTATAAATCAAGCATTAACTCGATTATAAGTATTTTTTTGTTTAAAAATACTTCATGCAATATATTGCAATACATACCGCAAAACATGCTTTCGCATCGCAATATATCGCAATATGAAAATTCCCTACAATACCCACCCCTAGTTATTCGGGGTAATAATCTGCTGCGCTCTGATTGTTAGCACTATGAGCATTCACATAGTAAATGGAGTTTCGCGCATTATCAAAAAAATGAACTTATACCAGAGACTATATAATAGATTATATGGTCTCTGCTTATACATATTGCAACATTACGCAGCGCTCTGGTTTAACTCATTTCAAGATAAAACCAGTGCAGTAAAAATACGTCCACAGAGTACAAAAGGATTCATGGAGTACAATATATAATCTGTACATGTCAATAGACCCAGTGCTCCATATTTGACGAAATTCTGTGTCAAAATAATGATGACTTGGTTTAAGTTGCTGCAGCACACCATCAACATGGGAGGACTGTTGCTCATGGTATCACTGGACGCCAAGACCTGAACCAATGGTTTACAACACTCCTCACTCTACATACCATGTCCTTCATCCTTAATGTCGCTAACACACATTGCAGCTGTGAGTGACACTTCTTCTCTGTAGGTGTAGTAGAAGGTGGGAGATTTCTATTTCCTTAAGGTAAATACTCACTACTACTTTAAATGTAGAATTTCAATGTGGGGCATTTCAGGCCGGTCCCCTATGAACCAGGTACGGCTCTAATTAAGGCTACAATCGCTCTGACGAAGTTAGAATGGATACACTTGTTTATAGCAAGGTCACGATCTGTTTACGGCATCCTGCAATCATTGTCAATAGCTTCTGTGTGGGGACGGAGGTGTAAGGTGCACACCACGTACTTCGCAGGCTTGGAGATTGTAGAGTGGGTTTTTGTTCTCCTTGTTGGCGACATTGTGTCCCCGTCTGTGTAACCAATAAACACCATTGAGCATTATCATATGAAGTTCGAAAATACTTATTAAAGCTCTGGAATTCCATTTTATCACAAGGATATATAACATTTTAATTAGCATTTACACAACTGAACGAGAAAATACTTAAAATATATTTGTTCATTTAAGATTTTGTACAATTCGAAATAGCACATGATAGGAGTACAGCACATGTTTTTGTATTGTAATAATGATCACTTTATTCAGAATTGAAGGCCATGTGGCCAAGAGTACAACAGGTAATTGCCATGGTGTGTAGAGTTGAAATATAATTCATAATACAATTATTTTAACGTAGGTTTTGCTTCGGGAATATACATATTCCTTTAAGAATAGTGACACTGTGTATCTTCATAAGGGCTCGGAATTTGACAGTTGAAGGTGGGCTGTAGAAATAGGCTGGAATACATTGGGATCTGCATCGGTTATAAAATGGACATATTAGCAACAAGTGATATTCGTCTTCAAGCACGTTTAAAGTACATTTGTTACAAACTAATTCTTTATATGGGACAATTATCTTTGAAAAACGTTGTTTTTATATATTCAAGTTATGTGATTGGCATCGGAATTTGATCAACATTCACATAAGATCTTTGTATTGTGTATTGTGTATTCGCATTTTGTATTGTGAAATAAAATATCGAATTTCGGTCAGTCATGATGTAGATATCATAAATTTGACGATTCCCGTAGTCCAAGCGGTACAGTGGACAATCACAATTAAATCACCTTGTTTGCACAGTAACACTATTGTACGTTTGATGTCTCAAGTAACTGATAGGTTAATGAGTTTGACAATATCTTTTTGTGAAACGTGAATTGTCAATTTTCTCACGATCTCCTCACGAGACATGACATGTAAATTTCACATGCCAAGTCATCCTCTTATGTGACGGTCGCGCGGACGTCAGAGAAGACAATCCCAGCTTTCAAGTCTGATTGGTTTTGAATAATAATGCACCGACAGGTGTGTCTTGTCGGATCATCTTGTGTCAGATTGATAAATACACATGTACATGATTCATAAAGAACCACTCACCTTGAAAACTGGCGTTTGAAGATGCAACCAAAAAGATAATCAATTCCAAGTACATCAGTTATCGTTAATCATTCGTTGTCATATTTGTAATAGCCTGTAACCTTTACAAATACATACTTCTATCCAACGTAGAGATATGCCAGTTTTTAATCTTTACGGTAAATACAGTAATGTTAAAGTATCTGAATCAATCGTCTTAACATTTATTTTTTGTCATCAAAGGTTTTATTTACTGTACTGATATTAAGAAATAAATTACTTCTTTTCAAATGTGTAACACGCATTTGTCTACATTGCTCTTTGTACTAGTCGGATAGGACTTTTGGGTCACGCCTGATATTACCATCATCATCATCACTATCATCATCATCGTCATCATCATCATCATGATTTCGATAATGATTCATAAACACATGCTTATGGTATAATAGTCCGAGTCGTACAAAGGACTCAGCTTTCAGCAGAGATTACTCATGAACATGGAACAGGGTTATGTCGCTTATACAACTGAACTTTCTAATTGGGAATGATAAATCACTAAGTCCTACCTAGTTATATGTTAAGCTGTATTACAAACACATGTGGGAAGTTGGAAATGTCTTTTCTCGACCACTTCTATCATCACTGCTTGAAAGTGATTCATAGACACGATAGAGGATCATGATATTGCCGAAATTGTATAATGGACTTCCAGACAGGAATTTCATGTGGATGGAGGGAGGGTTTTGTCGCTATTTTCATCACATTTCCTCGCTACGTTGAATACCGCGATAATCATTTCTCGTCGCTGTAATGGATGCAGAAGTGTGCCTTAGGAATGGTTCCAGCCAACACTTAATGCACATAGCATCGATAAATTAAGGCGTCCATACCTCGTAATGGACATGCTTATGTGAGGGTACTGGCATATTTGCTGTATGGGGCACATTTACAGCGCTGTGAGGGCACTGGTATATTTGCTATATGGGGGACATTTTCCAGCGCTGTGAGGGCACTGGTATATTTGCTGTATGGGGGACATTTACTGCGCTGTGAGGGCACTGGTATATTTGCTATATGGGGGACATTTTCCAGCGCTGTGAGGGCACTGGTATATTTGCTGTATGGGGGACATTTACTGCGCTGTGAGGGCACTGGTATATTTGCTATATGGGGGACATTTACAGCGCTGTGAGGGTACTGGTTATATATGCTGTACGTGGAGACATTTACAAGCGCAGTGTGCAGCACGTACTGAGAACTTAGTGATATCTGAAATTCTCTTTTCCATGAGAAGGCTGTATGTCATTTCTTGAACACATTCCTGGTTTTGGCATGGAATAGCAAACACCATATATTTCCACGCACCTGTTGTTACGACGGCTGCAGCCATGGTCGTCTACTTAGGACGCGGCATTTTATGCGTTCTCAAAAAGATCCTCACAAATCAATCACGCGTTCTCATCGATAACCACAAAACAGAATATAACGGGATATCCGATCGCCAAACTAATTAACTCAGGCATTTAGTGGAACAATTTATTTGAACTGGGATGTTAATCATTAAATATACTGACGACGAAAACACCTTTGATCTGACTGTTCCTCATGTCAATCAGTGCTATCTCTGACAAGCTTCGCACACACACATTACACACCTATAGCCTTTTTTACGAGGTTCATTGCGCATATAGGTACACAATAAAACAGTGTAAACTTGTATCCATCTCTCGTGCGAACAACATATAGATTAACTCGGTGCCCATTGTACAGAGACAGAGCAGATCGGATTCATCTATCGGATCACACGCCACACTTTTCTAAGATGGTCCCCGCCTTATCTGTGACGGGTCGAACGTTCATCGATACCCTCCCTCCTTTTGAGATGGCTGTGTGATTCAACACAACCCTTGTACTTCTTATCTTGACAGGGCTGTATGTGAAATGGCTGATCTCTAACGTAATCATGCTTTGACACTATAAACAAGAGAAGCATTTACTGTGACGGATCGGGGCGTGGCTGACACGTGTGTGAAATTGACATGAATCAGTATCACCTGACCTTGTTATATATCCTTTACACTGATGCTAATGATCCTAATACGTGTGCAATCGAACCGTGTTCATATCTTGTGAACATCGCTATTTAGGGTGCAAGTTCATTTATGTAAGGGTGGGGGTTGTACTGTAGAACCAAAGGTTAATTTGTTTCGGTGAGATAAAGGTTTCGCAAAATTAGTTTTTAAAACACATGAACATGCCTTTATGTAGCATGAAATATACATTCCTTTCCGTGTCAATGTATATAGATCTATACAACCCTGCATCAGATTAGTCCTGATAATTCCTTTCATGTCATTTCCCACGGAATGCTTCAACCCTTGAGTTGTAATGACATAGCAGAATATATACATTGATATCCAAACTAATAGGGTTAGTAATAATCTAATGTCAATTCTCATGTTTTTGAAAAAAATACCCCTCGGCGTTGCCAACAAAAATGTCAAGTGGGATTTGTCTCGTGGCTTTGCTCTACCGGGGTAGTATTTGCTTCACCACGTGCATGGTCAATATGATCAGACAGCGTCCACATTGAACACACACCGCCTATTGAAAGGCACTATATGAATGAACCCGTGGATGCCTATATTAGCTTAAGCATCACAGCACATATTAGCCCCTCTTAATAGTTCAGTAATTCTTTGATGGTCGACGAAACAAGAAATCGTTTGGACCCATGTGAACTCACTTCTCACAAGTTAGCCATTCAGAAGGTATTGCAATATTAGTTATGAATGAAATGGCAGGGCTTTCTTTGACAAATGGTGTACACTCGAACCCATAAAGGTCTCTATGCATTGTGAGTGAATGTTCATTGACACTGGGAGAACTGGTATTTTCATGCTTATTTGACTTCATTATGGCTACGACGTACACTCCCCATCCCTCGACTGAATTGCCACTGATGGTTGCCTGGAGTGGCGACCCCAGGAACAGAGGTATTGATGGTTTATGTCTGGCTAGATTCTACCTGCAAAACATATTACATTTGTACATGCAATGCATCAATCGCCTATTGTCTGCCTTCACAGAGAGGCAATATTGTTCGTTGATGATTTCTATAATTTTCTCAACTTTACGTGAGCTCTTTGAAGTGGCTGGAAGTCTCTACTTCTTGCTGTAATTGACCACGGGTCACGTGATCACACAAGCACATTGCACCATTCAACCTGGGACATGTACTACGTAAACAATAACCCTTTATAGAGGCCCTGTGGACGAATGGGGACATATTCAAGTTCAAACTACAGTTTTATTATCTACAAAGCGATATACCTAATTTACAGACACAAGTAAAAATTACCTTCACTTACCCTCTCTTGAGTTTTTGTCATAATAATCCATCCGTATGTTTATTACAACATGTCGGTTTATATGGACCTATCAATGACAAAAGAAACTCTAAGGCGTTGTCAATTTAGGGAAGATTCTTCAGGTACCTTTATGTATATTTACAGAAGATGAAGGGGATGCTGAACGTTATGGTCTGTGAGTGAGTGATGCAACAATGAGTTTGAAAGTGGGGGTTCCAACCAATGCATTGAACGTCGTGAACAACAAAGACGAGTTAAATATTTGAAAAGCTACATTAGGGTGCCTTGTAGGCGTTCTGATAATACTGGTGACTTAAATGAAAATGACTCTAGAGCCGTAACTCACGTAAATATGACACCATCAGACAATATGTACTTGTAATACCATTACGTACACCAGCAGATCCAGACACGTAGAGCCTCAACAGAACAAATCTCTGTGGAACAAATCTCATGGACGTCTGAGATTGATTCATCAAATAATAATGATAATATTTATAACGCGCCTTTTCCCTACTGGATATCCTGCTCAAAGCTCACCATTTCATCATTATTACTCCGGACAACCCAATCTGATCTGTTATCGCTGGAAGGTTAATAGTCACAACGGGTACCCATTTTCTGCTGGGTGAACAGAGGCAATTGTGAACTCAATGCCTAATGTGAGACCACATGTATGACATAATGCTTCGTTGTGGGCAGGACTGAAGTCGTAGAAACTCTGAGGAGTCAAGCTGTTACACACGGTCACCCATCCAAGGACTCTCCGCACCCAAAGTTATCTAACTTTAACGGATTGTGACCCGAGCACCATGTACAGGACCGCTCGCCACCACAAACACACATTAGTTTCATAATACTTGATTATTGATTTAATGTAGCAATTATTGATTTAATGGGGTACTGCATTTGGTATGACTACCTCGAATTTTTTTCAATGATTATGATATCCGAGCATCAGATAGTAGCAATAATGTATGAATTCGTGGAATCTTTTCAAGTACATTGTACTAGGATATCTGTACAACAGTATACATTTACAACAGGTTACCGTACAATTCGAAGGGTAAAAGCCGTCTGGGGTTTTAAAGGTTTATTTGTATAATATGACTTTTCTACGTTGTTTTCGCCATCACCTTGGAGACTATTCCTGATGTTTGCTATGTATGTGGTAAACGCCATAGGCGAGACCATTTTTGG
This sequence comes from Haliotis rubra, assembly GCF_003918875.1. Lineage (NCBI taxonomy): Eukaryota > Metazoa > Mollusca > Gastropoda > Lepetellida > Haliotidae > Haliotis > Haliotis rubra. The sequence continues at coordinate 751,236 of NW_025767202.1, forward strand.
ACTTTCCTCGTTTATACAGTTGACACATCGTGACATCAGCCACATAGTGCAGAGCGCACGTAGTGCTGACGTCATCGTTATTGGTAACACACGTGATCGTAAATAATACTCTCTAGAATTGTGTACGTAGCTGGTATCACTGTACTTGAAGGTTTTGTGGTCTTGAAAAATGGTATTTAGCATTTTTCTTCCCCATCGACTCGTATGGTTGTTATTACATTTATTGGGGCGACCTCGCCCTATTTATATCCCCATCTGTGAAACATGACACCACCTAGGGTGTTTGTCTCACTACTTCTATTGTCATGGGGGTGGATTCTGTTTTAAATATTTGTCATCACGTTTTACCAACCAGATACTGTTCTGAAACAGTATAAATGTATTTCGCTAACACGCAGAAAAAAAGAACATTGCTTGTCTTGAAACGGTGACCGAATACGTACCTGGTCTAAAAGGACCAGATAATCGACCTCCTTAGAATGACTTCCACATACAGAGCACACACAACACGCTCGCACGCACGCACACACTCACATAAAGAATTTCATCCTGCCTGTTACAACGTAATGTCAGGACAGTTAAAAACTTCTGTTGTTCATGACTTTTCAAAACTGGAAAGGAAATGTTGAGTTATTTCTATGTACTACTTGTTATGTAGATAACAGTTCTTTAACTCGATTGCACCAGGTGACCTTTTGATCACGTCCTCCTCATGGCATAACCGTTAAGTAGCTTTTGCGGTTTAAGATGTTCGGAATCCTGTATAAAACAGAAACTTGATTGAAATAGTCACACTTTACTGTTCTTCAAAACTGAAAAAACGAGAACGATAAAAGAAATATTTAAAACACGAATATTGCTCTACAACAGGTGATTGAGTGCTCTACGTTGTAGGTACAGAAGAACCTTAGATATGTAAACAATTGTGTTGAGCGGCACCCTACAACGTGACCAGAACCTACAAAGGCCAGGTAACTAGTGTTTCGTGTATCAAATCCAACTATTAGCTATTACGAAGGTGTCCTCCCTACGATCTTATTAAGCAATTTATGATCAATTTAAAATATTATTCATCATTATCATTATATATAGTGTTGATTGTATTCATGAAACACAATCAGCACTCTGATATTAAATAACGGTTGTCTTGGCAGCAACAATAACGATATCCTCACACCAATGACGGTGACAGATAAGTGTATGTATATGTTTACCTATGAGAACTCCTGTGACCTATGAACTCGTAGTTGGAACGTAATCAAAAA
>NW_025767202.1:757500-840000 GCF_003918875.1 Haliotis rubra
GCAACCCGCTGACCTTCCACTCTCTGGCGGATCGCTCGAAGTCAATGCCACCAGAGGAGCAGTCCTTGATTCTGGGAAGGGACAGAGGGTTTGTTTTCATAATTGCGTTTCACGCGGTCTGCTTTACTACGACAATGAAAACGACCAAGTTGTTTGTTTGTTTGTTTTGTAAGATAACGCCGCACTGTTCAATATTCCAGTTATATAATAAATAATCGAGTCAGGACCAGAAGAGCCAGCGAATATCCAAGATCACATACCTCGATCTACGTAATTGGGACACGATGACACGTGTGCAAACTAAGTTTCAGCTGGTTTACTCCATCCCGTTAGTCGCCTCTTACGGACAAGCATGGGTTATTTGAAGACCAACTCTAACCCTGGTCTTCACCAGGGAGACAAAGCAATGGCCGTTGCACGAAGACCAATTCTAACCCGGACCTTCACGGGGAGACAAGTGATGGGTTAGTTTAAATAATTCACCAACCTGGCCTACGCGACCAGCATGCTTTAATGACCACTCCAACCTTTGACCTTCACAGGGGAGACAAGCATGGGCTGCCGAAGACCAATTCTAACCCGGATCTCTACTGGCTATCAAGCATGGGTTTGCCGAGAGACCAACTCTAACCTGGCCCCACGGGGGAGACAAGCATGGGTTGTTGAAGATCAATTCCTGTAACCCGGACCTTCACCGGGAGACAAGCATGGAGTTGTTGAAGATCAATTCTAAACCTCGACCTTCACGGGGAGACAAGCATGGGTTGTTGAAGGATCAATTCTAACCCCGGACCTTCACGGGGAGACAAGTATGGGTTGTTGAAGATCCAATTCCTAACTGAGGACCTTCACGGGGAGACAAGCATGGAGCTGTTAAAGATCGACCCTTAACCTGACCCTTCACAGGAGACAAGTGGCGGCCGTTGAAGATCAACTCCAACCCGGACCCTCACGGGGAGACAAGCATGGAACATTAAAGGATCACCCCAACCTGACCTTCAATGGGAGAGATGCTACGGGTTGTTGAAGATCAATTCTAACCCGGACCTTCACGGGGAGACAAGCATGGGTTGTTGAAGATCAATTCCTAACCCGGACCTTCGTATACGCTTACGGGTTGTTGCAGGTCAACTCTAACCCAGGACCTTCACCAGGAGACAAGCATGGGTTGTTGAAGATCAATTCTAACCCGCATCTCACAGGGGAGACATGCATGGGATTTGTTGAAGATCAATTTAACCCGGACCTTCACAGGGAGACGAAGCATGGGTTGTTGAAGATCAATTCTAACCCGGACCCAGCTTCACGGGAGACAAGCATGGGCTATTGAAGATCAATTCTAACCTCCGGACCTCCTACTGGGAGACAAGCATGGGTTAAAAGCGATCAATTCTAACCCGGACCTTCACAGGAGACAAGCATGGGTTGTTGAAGGTCAATTCTAACCCGGACCTTCGCCAGCGCAGAGCGCATGGGTTGTTAGCGAAGATCAATTCCTTGGACCCGGACCTTCGCCAGGGTAATGGGTTGTTGAAGATCAATTCTAACCCGGACCTTCACGGGGAGACAACTCTCAACTTCTTTGTTCTCATAAAACCGCCGTCGGTGTGGTACAATGAAACAAAAGAATATACAATATTTACAAATGTACATAAAACACAAACGTATGCGCCATGACTAATGAGCTATTTACGCAACGAATTTATACAAGTGAGAGATATAAAGTGATAAACACTCAGCTAAGTTTAAAATGAAGACAGGCGACGCTGACTTTTTGTGAGAGTTGACAAAATTGGGGCTACCATGGGCTACTGGAACACCCGACCTGCCAATGCTCAAGTTGAGAACGCCCACTATTATTACACGCTTGTCCAATCTCTCTTGTTTTGCTACAGAGCTCACGCAAATGACCAGAAATCCCATGCGAATATAATCCATACCTTACATCGCCACATAACTCATCATTCCATTTGTTTCATTTATTAACACGGCATTTCAACGTCAACGCTACAAAGTAAATTTAGCGTCGATCATCCGCTTTCAACAGAATCACTTTTTAAAGTGAAATTATGCGAATGGATCACTGAAAACCAGTGATTTATCACCAGGTGTTAGCGAATAGAAAGAGCGCTCTCATTAACGATGTCAGTATTGCATACCACCGCCAGGTGGAATACATAGATTTTAATACATCTCCCATTTGTTTCATGAAGTCATCAATAGCGGCTCGTTAACATCCAACAGATGCACGGTCTAATGCTCACGAATAATGTTGGCACATTTTACCTCTACCTCGCTTGGAAATGTGATTCACAGGTTCTGTAATTTAAGGAATTTATCCTCATAGAAAGTATAATCGGCCGCATTCTCACCCTCCCATGCTGAAGGTATTTGAGGTCAGAGGTCAGGGCATATTATCCTTCAATAAATAATAGCCACTCTGAAAAAGCCGAGGTCACAAATGACCTGGACATCGCATAGCTTTCGTACGACCAACACCACCAGGTGAATTCATAGGAGCCCGTGAAGTATGTCCCTATAATGTGAAGTATTACGTCCCATAATGGACATTCGCACTTTGGTCAGCTGGATTGAGCAGCATGCGACGGACGTGTGAAATGCTTTGCCAGGAATGACATTTTCTCGCTGGAGTGAAACAAACATGGTATATTGGTGGAAATAAACATGCGTATATTGCGGAAATAAACTTATGGTATATTGGCACCAAAATGCAAATAAATATTGCAGTTTGTAGGTTACAGGCTGTGTCGGGAATTACGATTGTGTGACATAAACCTAATTAGCAGACGAAGGACGCTGTCATCAAATACATCAGTTATGTGCGCGGTTTATATTTTACAAAAACATCCCCACCTCAATTCGCCACAAATATGTTTCTATTCTCATAGCTTATCTATTCAAAGCCGGCAAACACCGCCTGCTTAACGAACCACACGCCATATTCATCCTTCACATGCAAACTGACTACACGTGGCGTAGGGACTACGTCAATCACATAGCCTTTCTCAGATCCATACACATAACACCTGCTAACCATTTAAGTTAAGCTCCATTGAGACTTATAAAATCTCAACAAAAAATAAATCTTTAAAATCTCTGATATGAATGTGCTGAGATAAGTTGGGCTACGGTATTGTCCACACAACAATCTACGTGTGTAAAGTACACCCTCTCTAACAAGCGGGGATATAATATGCAAGTCGGTATCAAAGAATGCTTCTTTAAATGTGTCCCCTAAAGTGCGTCAACGCATCCTGCAAACTGTGTGTGTGATATAACTCGGTATAACATAGGAACCTCCCACTACAGTCCTCTCTATTGAAGGGCCAGGCACTGAGAGTCGTTATTGTGACTGTGAGAACCTTCACTACATTAAAAATGCAAATAGTTGCTTTACGTTTCAGCTTCATTCACCATAGTCAAGAGTCCTTTTGTCAAGCAGACCCGAATTTACAGAATTTATATTCAAGCCATCATCCTTTTGACAAACAATAGTTCCTGCAGCGCTGATATGCGTACCTGAAGATGGCACTCTAGATATGTGTCCGGTAATATATTTTGAATATGAATACAGCCTGCCAAAACCCATTGCTTCGCTCTTGCAAACAGTTTCCATCGCCCCTCTCTGTGTCCAGGTGAATCCAGTCTCTGTCGTGGCTGACAATTGGTCTATTACCACGAAACGATAAATGTTCTGATAGATTTAGCCTTTAAATAGAAAACCTTACGTTGGGATTACGTCCGGTAGCGTCGAGGACCTCCGAGCGCCCATCCATGTTGACTGCATTCAACGTGATGCTGCTAGACTAACGCTCCAGTCTCTTGAATATGTATAGTGGACTCTGTATAATCCGCTGACACTCACTGGGGCCGGGAAAAATGTCAGGGAATATACAGAGTTTCGGATAATTCAAGCCGTTCCTTGGCTTGCAACCAGCACCACACATTGTAACTTCCGGTTTATATCCATGAGTACCATTGCTTTATAGCTATTGGCTTGGTAAATAAAGGGGAACAACAAATTCTTGGTGGCCATATGTACATGTATATCATTGGATTTATTATCTTCAATTGCAATATACATGTACATGTATTACTATCACAATCATATTCAATATTATTCGATCCTTTTCTCAGTCTATCTTATCCATACTTCAATACAAACAATACCCAGTCCTCACATTGGCCGCTCAGCTTGTAAAACAAATGTACAGGTATGTTCTCATCGCCAGCGATTACCTCCCAATTAACAAAGTGGAGATTGCCAGCAATAGGATGTTAGGTTATCAACTTGGTCATTAATAGGTTGATTGTCTATTTTAGTCCAATATGGGTAAAAGGATAGCCGGATTAACAGATTAATAGTGCCTACCAACTACCAAAAAATGGTGTCGGAATTAGGAATGTACATATGTCGGATAATTCCGCCTAAATGATGATAATATAGAAGAACGCTGCTGTAATCCTGCAAACATATGTCGGAATTCACAGATTGCTGGAAAATTCAGATGTCGGATTATACTTTTGGAGTCCACCGTATGATTTGATATAAATAAACAAAACCCATTTAAATTGAAAAGGAGCTCTAGGGAGACAGAGATTCGGTGAACTGAGTGAATCTTTAAATTAAACTTGTTCTTTCATTTTAGGCTCAGCAATGGCGGCAGAGACGGTTAAAGGTGCTGCCACGTACCTAGGACAGTGAGATAATCAGGTACAGCCTGCGTTGTGGAGCTGCTGTGACGCGTCATGCATGTCGAAGGATGACGCGTGAACATGCGGTTGTGCACATACGTCGTGGTTTTAAAGGCTCCGCTTTGCCCAACTCTTTAATTTGCTGATTGTTCATTCAATTCCTCCAGCAAACAACTCAGTTCTAGGTATCGTAAAACGCCGCTAAAGTATGTAGCAATGATGCGGAGATTGTTTTGGTTTCTGGACCCCATCTGTTTCCTTCCCGGCGATATTAAATTGCATCGACTCTACAGATCGTGGCGCACGTAGGCTGTGGGTTTGTTTAACCGCAAGGAGCCATACGTCGAAGTTTTTGCCACCATCAACCACTAGGCTTTGCCCGTTCTGAGATTATATATATATAATATGTTCACCACCACCGATGAGCCCTACATCTAAGGATTCTATTGGTCGGGAATTTCATATACTGCACGTCTCTCGTCGTCAGATGTAGGCAGTTCAGTCATTGGTATTCACAGTCCAAGGAACTTCACTGGAAAGGCTCATCGGGTCGATTACAGCAATGATACCGCAGCCTTTTGTCCCCTAACCCTAACGTAGCATGCGGTTCAGCTGGAGCTTTGTCGTGAAACGCTCTTTATAAAATATATTTTACGCTGTTTCTGAAACTCTAACAGAATATATCTAAGACCCGTATTCACATACGGCGGGGAATCGAACCCAAGACTTCGCATAACGAACCCACATTAATCGTCACTGCGTGTTTCTTACTCCATGTATCATTGATTCCTATGTAGAAAATGTGTATTTGAATGTGGGGAAGGGCGGTTGATGCGATTATGTCTGCTTTCTGTTTAATATATGACCACTCCAACAAGGTTTTGTGTTATTCTTTTCTGTCAAATATCCAGTCTTTTACAACTATATGATTAGCTTATAAAAAAGACAATGAACGACCTTGGACTCCCTGTTCTTTTGCAGCCGTAGGTGGTTTCATCAATGGTTTCATGCTCTAGAGCGTCCTCGTTTGTCGACTATGACGTGTCTCTGCAACGTTTGTCTATCCCTGCAGATTCAACGCGTGCTATTAAACAATCAAAACGATAATACACTTAAAACCTGATCTAGCCAAAGATTACAACAAGATTAATAAAACCGCCGAAACAGTGCTATCTAAAACCCGAAACAACTATATCCCTGCAGCAATGCATCACCACTCGAAATAACCATTTCTAGTGTACAATTTAGTCATCAAAAATGGAACGGCACCTTTCCAGTAGTTTATTTTCTAAATATCAGCACCAAACACAGAACAGGCTAGTTCGTTATTCTACAACAGCCACCATCGGCATTGACATCGCCTTGCATCCGGTTCCCAGGTCAACACAGATCTCCGGCAATCCTTTTGCTTGGTTTCGGTTAATGTTTGCTGCCGCATCTACAGTAATAGCCCAGCTATATGCCAGCGGTCTGTAATAATCGAGTTTGACCGACGACCGGTGACGCAATGCGAAGCATCGAGCCAAATTGGGGATACACATGACAAATCCAAGCATTGTGAAGCTGAAGACCAATTCTAACCGCATCTTCACTTCGGCAACAGACGACCGGTGGCCAGTCGGTATGTGCCATGTAACTAAAGAGCGTGGATCGTTGCTAAAAAATATCAATCATTCGATTGTTCGGGCCAGACTATAACAATTTACGGGCATGCAATTGAATATTGCTCAGCGCCATGTGAAACAAAATACTGACTTCGCATACCGTTTACAACTACAAGCGTAATATTTAAAACAGTTACTGGCGATTTCGACATTTGGTTAATAACCAGAAACTACCATGACGAGCGGTTTTAGCGTAATAATTAAGTCTGGTAGGAAGCTCAAACTCAGTTTGCAGGATATTTTAATTTCGCCACCGGTGGTGCTATTTCAAATTATACCGCTAAAGTAACTTTACCTTAAAAACTGGTTCGAGAAGGCTTCGCTAATAACGTCTTCGCGCGCAAGTGTGTATAGCGTACGGTGTGCCGCGGTATCAGTGTGCGTGCGTGTCTATGTGCGTTTGCGTGGCTAAGGTATTCCGCGGATGGCGTGCGTATTCAGTGCGTAGTTTTGCGTGGTTATGTATCTGCGTGCGTGCGTGTGTCTATGGTGTGCGTTTGCGTATTATAAAATAAAGCGCATGTGCGTGTCGAGTATGTGTTTGCGAAGGTGTATCTTGCGTAGCGTACGCGTGTCTATATGTGTTTGCGGTTATGTATTGCGTGAGTGTGCGCGTGTAAAATGGCAGGATATGGTATTTAAAGCGATGATAACTTTAATTACTGGGAACTGTTCCAAACCATCGCTGGCATTTATGCAATGACAACAGTACTCTCCGCCATACTTCCATCGTCTTCAAACATAAAAACAGCCAGTAAGGTCTCGGCGACTACTGCTGCAGATTTTATTTTACTACTGATCGACCAAAGCACAACTAGGTCTCCCCGTCCGCCTTGGACCTGTCCTTCCGGTTAGCCATTAAGCGTCATGAACTCTTTGTACGGTCGATATTTGTTGTGAGGTTAACCTTGACAATTACCAAGAGAACTTTGCGACGTAGCTTCGTATTACAATACTGACGACATGAATCACATAAAACACCGCCGTCAAAAAATTCCTTGGTTCAAGATTAAGACGCGTGCCTTCTCGTACTCGTTATCCGTTTAATGTATAGTCATATACGTTCATTGTGACTACACCTGTGATATCGGCCGTACATGTATCTAAGATGGCGGTGTGGTCAATGTATCAATGCTGACATGTCGTTACCGCTAACTTTACCGCGAACGATTGGTCACTCAGCTGATCGGACATACGGGAACAACCATTAACTAAGCAGCACTTTGGCGCGCAAACACAATATATGAAGCGTATATTGGCGGATATATATTCATACAAAAAGTATTTTTGAAATATAAACTTCGAAGTCATTCGAAAACGATGATTTATGTTACCGACAAAACCATTAAACAGAAATCGAAAACCTAATGTCACGTAATAGGACTGTTCTTAATGACGATATGAATGGTCATTCTTACACTGCAACTCATTTGATCAGTTGTTTTTTGCAGAGGTTTGGAGAGTGATATTTCAATTATGACACTGAGATGCATTTACATACCAAAGAGCATTGCCAGACACAAAATCAGCACAAACTATGTGAAGATTTTCAGGCGGGTCTTGTTTGAGATAAGTATTTACTTTTATATAAATATCGGCACATTTTCTTCGAAACAGCTGTCATTATCGTATTAATCTTGTATGCCACGAGAAAAATACTGCGCTTTCGTACTCATTACAAAAGATCATTTTGTTTGCATAAAACCACCGATCGCGTTTGCAAAGATTTGATAATTCCATTTCTTTTGGACAACGCAATATTTCTAATGGAAAACCATCATGTTCAGCGATTATGAAATGTAGAGAAGTGATTTCCCCAACTGATTGCGGGTCAATGTGGACCAACTTCATTTAACCGTCCCTGTAGTGAGGATGTATAGGTGTTGTGTGTTGTGGGTAAGCTGCGCGTCAAGTGCTTGCGTTGCGCTGCGTTGCGTTATGCCAGTTGTTGCAGTGCGGTGCGGTGCGCGGTGCGGTGCGGTGCGGTGCGCAAAGTGGCAAGTTGTGGTGGCGTGGTGTGGCGGTGTGGTGTGCGTGGTGGTATGTGCGGTGCGGTGCGCAAGTATCGCGTTCACCGCGGACTTGGTACCATGTCACCCGCAGATCCGCCGGAACGGTCTCTGGTAACCTATGTTTGTCGTATGCCATCAACGGGATCGGGTGGTCGCGGGCTCGCCAACCCGGCTTAATAACGTCATCGTATCCCACGTGCGTTCATGATGTTGATCACTGATTATCTGACCAAACTCTCGATTATTTTGCCATATATAATCCTGGAATACGTTTGTTACGGCGTTGTTAAACCCAACCGCAACCAACCAATCAACCAACCAGCCCAAACGTTCAACCAGCTGGATTGTCTGTTAAAACTCCGGGTAAGTTGCGTCAAAACAATCAAACAAAATGGTGTCAACTGCCTTCGGTATATATGGTTAATGACATGTCAAACGTCTGTGCAATAGAATAATTCCAGTCTTCCGTTCAGTAAAGAGCCCAAAGTAAATTCTAAGCACGTCAGCTTCAACCCAAACCTCAAACGCCGATTGCACGGATGTAGCCGTTGGTACTTCCAATAGTATTCTGACATGTCCGTCACGCCGCCGACAGACACATGACGTTAATCTTAGCTGATATTCCTGGCGTTGACGTACATCCACGTGACGTAATGAACGACCTTGCCAGTCTGAACTAATATTAATACCATCAGACGTCTTACCGCCGCGGTAATGGCTGTCAACTGGATTTATCGCTGAATATTATTTTTAAAACATGCATTAATTGATGAATGTAAAGACAGTTCCATCTACAGTGTGTATAGTGTAAATATATATATCAAAATACGTTCTCAACTCGTTATATCGCGGGTGAATATGTTCCTCGATATTAATTCCCATTATGATCATGCACATATCGCGTCAATATGTGTTTCGATATTAATCACATTTATGATCAAGGTAACATGTGTGTACAATTGCGTTTCGACATTAATCACATTTCATGACGCCGCCATGTGTGTACAATATGTGTTTCTCGATATGAACTTCATGATCAAGGCATACGTACAATATAGTTTTCGATATTGATCACATTTCACGATCACGTACATGTAATAATATGTAGTTTCTCGATATTAATCACATTTCGCGATCATGTGTACATGCAAAATAATATGTTTTCGATATGAATCATGATTTATGATCTGCGTACATGTGTGAAACAATATGTGTTTCTCGATATTAACTCACATTTCACTGATCACGTACATGTGTGTACAATATGCTTCTCGATATAAATCACATTTGATCATCATACATGTGTGTACAATATGTGTTTTCTCGATATGAATCACATTTCATGATCATATACGCTGTGTGTACAATATGTGTTTCTCTCGATATGAATCATTATTTCATGACTATGTACGTGTGTGTACAATATGTGTTTCTCGATATAAATCACATTTGATCATCATGTACAATATGTATTCGATATTAATCACATTTTAATATACATGTGTGTTTCTCGATATGAATCACATTTCATGATCATATACATGTGTGTGCCAATATGTGTTCTCGATATTAATCACATTTCATGATCATGTTACGTGTGATGTTACAATTTCATGGTTTTCTCGATGTATGTACAATCGACATGTGTATCTTGATATGATCATGTGATCATAATGTGTACAATATGTGTTTCTCGATATAAATCACATTTTCATGCACATGTGTGTCAATATGTGTTTCTCGTACATGTGTGTACAATATAATGTTTCTCGATATTAATCATTATTTCATCATCATGTACATGTGTGGTACAATATGTGTTTCTTTTCGATAACGGTCGCATTTCATGATCATATACATGTGTGTGCACAATATGTGTTTCTCGATATGAATCATTTCATGATCATGTACATGTGTTGTACAATATGTTTTCGATATGAATCACATTTCATGATCGTAACGTGTGTACATGTGTTTCTCGATATTAATCACATTTCATCATCATGTACATGTGTTACAATATGTGTTTCGATATTGAAATCATTTCGATCATGTACATGTGTACAATATGTGTTCTCGATATTAATCATATTTCATGATCGTGTACATGTGTACAATATGTGTTTCTCGATATTAATCACATTTCATGATCATGTGTGTACAATATGTGTTTTCGATATTAATCACATTTCATGATCATGTACATAGTGTACAATATGTGCTTCTCTCGATATTAATCACATTTCATGATCATGTACACATGTGTGTACAATATGTTTTCTCGATATTAATCACATTTCATGATCATGTACATGTGTTTCGATATTAACAATATGTGTTTCTCGATATTAATCGATCATTTCATGATCATGTACATGTGTGTACAATATGTGTTTCTCGATATTAATCCTTCATTTCATGATCATGTACATGTGTACAATATGTTTCTCGATATAAATCACATTTCATGATCATGTACATGTGTGTACAATATGTGTTTCTCGATATTAATCACATTTCATGATCATGTACATGTGTGTACAATATGTTTCTCGATATAAATCACATTTCATGACCATGTAGTATATGTGTACAATATGTGTTTCTCGATATTAATCACATTTCATCATCATGTACATGTGTGTACAATATGTGTTTTCGATATTAATCACATTTCATGATCATGTACATGTGTGTACAATATGTGTTTCGATATTAATCACATCTCATGATCATATACATGTGAGTACAATATGTGAAGCCTGGTGTCTATATTTGATCTGCAGACGTGGAGGGATGAGTAGCGTAACAAACCCCATTAGAATTCTTTTAAGAAAGTATCAAAATATGAAATTTGATATACACAGAGACAAAAGAGGTCTCTGATGATAATTAAAGTAGAAACGACTCATTCAACAAATTGATATAATTTGTGAGAAAGAGGTAGAGACATGTTTCGAGAAACGGAAGGGCGTTCCGCCATATGTCATGTCACAGTGGTTGTAGAATCCCAATTCAGTGGTTGTAGTGTAGCCCCAGTGGTTCAAGTGTTTACTCGTCGCACCGACCATAAGGGTTTGAATCTCCCCATGGGTATTGTGTGAATCCAGTTTCCGTCGTCTCTGTCCTGCCACTGCTCTAGTTTTACTAAAACTACATAAACCTCACTCACTCATCATTCAAACGTCCTCGTTCACGACAACGTGACAAATGTTTAAATAGCCATTTCTGTCATATGTATCCCAATCAAGCCAATATAAGGGAACATCATGAATAAACAGCGTTGACTGATACGACATTGATGTCGCTGGAGATGTTCACGTGTGCGAGGACGTCAGCGTCCCTGGGTCACCAGTACGTGTATACTCCACCAAGAATAGTTAGGGTAACAGCTATTAACATGAGAAAGACTCATATGATATACTTCAGTGATCAATGAATAGGGACACTTGAGGAATGTTACATTAGCACAGAAATTGCGTTATTTGATAACATGTACTCTAGAGAGCACAACTTGATGAGGCATATGTGTGTCAATATGACTTCATTCTATAAGTTGAGGCCTGAAGGAATGGGGAGTAAGGTTGGGTAGGAGTACGACTAGTTGTACCTGGGAAGTAGGTTAGGGGTATGGGGAAAGGTAAGGGGTGGGTTAGGGAGACGGATGGGGTGGGAATGGGTTAGGTTTTCGAACGTGATAGGGATTTGAGGGGTGGGTGGTAGGGATGATGATTGGGATTAGGATGAGGGTAGGGTTAGATATGGATAAGACAAGACCCTGTTGGGTTTTATTGTACATCGTCATAACTGTAACTTTGTATTTCTATTGATAAATAGACAGTATTTCGTTTGTATTTCTATTGATAAAAGACAGAATTTCGTTTGTATTTCTATTGATAAAAGACAGCATTTCGTTTGTATTTCTATTGATAAAAGACAGCATTTCGTTTGTATTTCTATTGATAAAAAGACAGCATTTCGTTTTTATATTTCTATTCATAGAAAACATAAGTTTTCTGTTCTAAACCACTAATATGTAGTGATATTACAGAACTCTGCCCAAGTCAACGTCCTTCATACAGAAAAAATCTTCCGGTAATGAATTTGAGCAAACTAATACAATGTCTTATGGGCATCAGCATAAATCATCCCTAGACTATAGCTGAGGCAAGAGATGGGGTAATGTGTCCTTGACCTTTCTCTAAACCGCGACATGAGGCAAGAGATGACACGATCACGCGATGATTTAATTTGAGAAATGGAGGCCATTAACAAATTCGGAAGTCATCAAGGTTCCCGTTCCTCGAGACTTGACAATAGTAGCGAGGACGACGGTATGAGGGTTGTTTCAAATACGAAGCCCGTAACACCGTGGGAGAATGTGTTAAACTTTGAATTTACATCCAACAAGTGAAGAATGTCTCGTGACATCACTTATGCAACACGCTGCAAGTACCATGTGCTTTTCTGATTAAGGTTTAAAACATTTGCGTCTTCAAACTCCTGGCAGAATAAAATGTAATGGTCCGCTTAGTTTAAATGTATTCTTTATTCGTCTTATTCAGAACTAGGAAGATGAACGTTTAAAACATAAAGCAATATTTAATACTGAATAAACAAAATGTATGTGTAACGTGTAATTTAAAATGGCCATTTTACTAAACAAGGTCTATTAACAAAAAGAATCTACTCACTGCTTCTACTTATTAAGAACAAGCGCTATAAAATACACTTCTTTATATCATCTTTACTTAAGTTTAATTATTTTTCAAATCTTGATAAGAAAGTAAGGAGAGCTATCTTACCATTTTACTAATTACGGACTGATAAAGTGCAATATGCCCAGTATATCCCTACTTCATTTGACAATGTCTCCTCTCTTTTACGAGAATAATATGCTCTTAATTGTTTTATTGTATTTTGTATGAATTTTCTACGCTTACATGTTTATGTCTTTATATACAGTTGTATTAGATTATAGTCTTTGATATAACAATATAACCACCCTTGTTTACAGTAATTATTTGTACCTGTGGCGTTATTTATCATAATGTGACACTATTATAGCTTAACTGCGCTGCATGTACCTTTATTGCTTGAGGTTAGATTAACGTTTCATATTCACTGTTATGTTTTGATATTTTAAAGTATGACACGTTAGCACAATAATTCTTCCATTTATGATATAGTTATTATCCAACGTCGGTAATGTACTGGCCACGGTTGAAACATGTTTGTACATTAAATGATACAAATTAAGGCAAGTTTTACATTATTATTCAACAAGCCAATGAATGTTAAAATCGCAGTTTCATCTAAGTTTTTTCACATACACACACGGACGTATGCATATCTGTATTACCCCCAGATAAGAGTCGTAGTGTCTAGACGTTCACTTTGTTCATGTGACGTCATTGACTACTGTGACGTTACTACATCTAATGCCAAAATGACAACACATGAAAGGTTCACGTCAATGTTCAACCAGTTGAGGAACACATCAATATTCAACCAGCTGCGTCTCACCTCAATATTCAACCAGTTGCAACACACGTCAATATTCAACCAGTTGCGATACACCTCAATATTCAACCAGTTGCAACACACGTCAATATTCAACCAGTTGCGATACACGTCAATATTCAACCAGTTGCAACACACGTCAATGTTCAACCAGTTGCAACACACGTCAATATTCAACCAGTTGCGATACACGTCAATATTCACGTCAAATTCAGTTGCAACACACGTCAATGTTCAACCAGTTGCAACACACGTCAATATTCAACCAGTTGCGATACACGTCAATGTTCAACCAGTTGCAACACACGTCAATATTCAACCAGTTGCGACACACGTCAATATTCAACCAGTTGCGACACACGTCAATATTCAACCAGTTGCAACACACGTCAATATTCAACCAGTTGCACACACGTCAATATTCAACCAGTTGCAACACACGTCAATATTCAACCAGTTGCGACACACGTCAATGTTCAACCAGTTGCGACACACGTCAATGTTCAACCAGTTGCAACACACGTCAATATTCAACCAATTGAGGCGCACGTCAATATTCAACCAGTTGAGGCACACGTCAATATTCAACCAGTTGCAACACACGTCAATATTCAACCAGTTGCGATACACGTCAATGTTCAACCAGTTGCAACACACGTCAATATTCAACCAGTTGCGTCAATATTCAACCAGTTGCGACACACGTCAATATTCAACCAGTTGCGTTGCAACACACGTCAATATTCAACCAGTTGCAACACACGTCAATATTCAACCAATTGAGGCACACGTCAATATTCAACCAGTTACATCACACGTCAATATTCAACTACGCCTTGCTTCTAATGGGACAATCGGGAAGACTCGAACGACATCAATGGGAGCATCTCTTCACTGCACTGATCGTCACGGGTATTCATTGATCTAATTTCATGGGAAATCACTCAGCTCCATGGACATTCATTCACTCCATTACTTCAAGGGCATTCAATCACTCGTTCCCAATCACATTCATTTTACATTTTATTCTTGTTTATTCGTTCGTTCTTCTTCGCATCCATTCATTTACTCATCGTCACATTCATTTTATTCGTTCGTTCGTTAGTTCGTTCGTTCGTTCGTTCGTTCGTTCATTCATTCATTTTACTAATATCAAGTGACCCGTCTTTAGAGGCATTTCATTTGGCATGCAGTTGTCAGTCAACTGTTTCAGTGGTTGAGCGTGGAACATCTGAGGAAAATGGAAAAGAAATTGTCATTAAAAGCAGGAAGTATCAAACAGCAGTTTGAGGAAGACAATTATAAAATATGCTCATATTCCGTTGTTTAAAAATGTCAAATTGATGGCACTATATATTGCTTGTAAAATATGATTTACATTCATCGTGTTGTACATTGCAGTGTGATACAGCCTACTTGCAAACATTAACCTGAGCGGCAAGAAGTGTGCTTTGCGAGGGCAAGTTAGAAACGATGGCGCCGAAGAGTAGCAGCATGGGGTTTCTGTGGGTCTCCTTTCGGTGTTGCCCCAAACCGAATTGATAACCCCAAGCATAGGTTGGACATTAACATACAGAGCCTTCCATAACATTTTCCCAGGGTTGTAACAATTTGTATAGTTTACATTAAAACACACAAATTAACGCTGTTCAACAATACATAGAAACTGGCGCCATTGATCCTCCAAAGTCAGGGTATCAGGGAGTCCACCAGTCTGACCCCATCGTGGGGAGCATGAAGCTGACACCGCACTGTTTGTGGACAAAAATATGTTTATTTGGACTCTTTAGGCCTTGACATTGTTCAGATCTTGGCAAAAAGCGATCGTAAAAGTACAGTGTTTTGAGATCTATCATGATCAATTTGAAACAGGCTGATAGCAACAAGGATTGCTCACAGTGACTAAGGTGAAAGGTTGAAGTACCCAATCTTCACTTAAACGGGTGAATGGATGATCTGGTGGCCTGGCTCTGGTCTCGCGAAATCTCGTCGGGGTCACGTGTTAACGCCATGACACCCAGAATATCGGTTGAAAATGACAGTTTTAGTTTTTTCAATGAGGCGTCAAACGGTACATACTTAAACTAGACGACAGTCGACCGGTGTTTGACAGTTTCAGCCAATCAGTAGCCCGCCAAACCGCCATAAACATCACGTCTAACACAGAGAAGTTTAGACTGTTTACTTAACACATGTTCAACTGCGAAAAAATAACGGAGTTTTTTTGCATTTAGTCACAACCTCCTGCAAAGAGAATGAAACGGCCAATAAATTCACTGCCAGTGTTTGAGACTGGTGGTATTCGTTGTGTTTCAAATGAATTTCGAGCGGCACTTTTTCTTTTACCACGTCCTTACATACATTCATTACATTGAAACTTCAAAGTCTTCAATGACACAACAAGATACCTTGTCAGGAATTCTTGTCAACTCTACGTTCGTCAAAAGCAGGATCCAGCAGAGAACAGACGTTGTCTTTAATCAGGGCTACCTGCTACAACATATACTGACAGAATGAATTTGCGGAACATTACACGTAACCTATAGAAAGTTCAGCGTTTCATCAAGAAGATAATCCAGGAAGTAAAACATTGTTAATCCGTACAATGTGAACAAGCACTTCGTGAACATGCATTTATGTAGGACTAGTGGAGGACACATCAAACACATTGTGAACAACCTGTTATGTAGTACTACTAGTGGAGGACACATCACACATATTGTGAACAACCTGTTATGTAGTACTAGTGGAGGACACATCTCACACATTGTGAACAACCTGTTATGTAGTACTAGTGGAGGACACATCTCACATATTGTGAACAACCTGTTATGTAGTACTAGTGGAGGACACATCTCACATATTGTGAACAACCTGTTATGTAGTACTAGTGGAGGACACATCACACATATTGTGAACAACCTGTTATGTAGTACTAGTGGAGGACACATCACACACATTGTGAACAACCTGTTATGTAGTACTAGTGGAGGACACATCACACATTGTGAACAACCTGTTATGTAGTACTAGTGGAGGACACATCACACACATTGTGAACAACCTGTTATGTAGTACTAGTGGAGGACACATCACACACATTGTGAACAACCTGTTATGTAGTACTAGTGGAGGACACATCACACACATTGTGAACAACCTGTTATGTAGTACTAGTGGAGGACACATCACACACATTGTGAACAACCTGTTATGTAGTACTAGTGGAGGACACATCTCACACATTGTGAACAACCTGTTATGTAGTGATTGTGGAGGACACATCACACACATTGTGAACAACCTGTTATGTAGTACTAGTGGAGGACACATCACACATTGTGAACACCCTGTTATGTAGTACTAGTGGAGGACACATCACACACATTGTGAACACCCTGTTATGTAGTACTAGTGGAGGACACATCACACACATTGTGAACACCCTGTTATGTAGTACTAGTGGAGGACACATCACACACATTGTGAACACCCTGTTATGTAGTACTAGTGGAGGACACATCACACACATTGTGAACAACCTGTTATGTAGTACTAGTGGAGGACACATCACACACATTGTGAACAACCTGTTATGTAGTACTAGTGGAGGACACATCACACACACACATCACACACATTGTGAACAACCTGTTATGTAGTACTAGTGGAGGACACATCACACACATTGTGAACACCCCTGTTATGTAGTACTAGTGGAGGACACATCACACACATTGTGAACAACCTGTTATGTAGTACTAGTGGAGGACACATCACACACATTGTGAACACCCTGTTATGTAGTACTAGTGGAGGGACACATCACACACATTGTGAACACCCTGTTATGTAGTACTAGTGGAGGACACATCACACACATTGTGAACACCCTGTTATGTAGTACTAGTGGAGGACACATCACACACATTGTGAACACCCTGTTATGTAGTACATTAGTGGAGGACACATCACACACACATTGTGAACAACCTGTTATGTAGTACTAGTGGAGGACACATCACACACATTGTGAACAACCTGTTATGTAGTACTAGTGGAGGACACATCACACACATTGTGAACACCCTGTTATGTAGTACTAGTGGAGGACACATCACACACATTGTGAACAACCTGTTATGTAGTACTAGTGGAGGACACATCACACACATTGTGAACACCCTGTTATGTAGTACTAGTGGAGGACACATCACACACATTGTGAACACCCTGTTATGTAGTACTAGTGGAGGACACATCACACACATTGAACACCCTGTTATGTAGTACTAGTGGAGGACACATCACACACATTGTGAACAACCTGTTATGTAGTACTAGTGGAGGACACATCACACACATTGTGAACACCCTGTTATGTAGTACTAGTGGAGGACACATCACACACATTGTGAACACCCTGTTATGTAGTACTAGTGGAGGACACATCACACACATTGTGAACACCCTGTTATGTAGTACTAGTGGAGGACACATCACACACATTGTGAACAACCTGTTATGTAGTACTAGTGGAGGACACATCACACACATTGTGAACACCCTGTTATGTAGTACTAGTGGAGGACACATCACACACATTGTGAACACCCTGTTATGTAGTACTAGTGGAGGACACATCACACACACACATTGTGAACACCCTGTTATGTAGTACTAGTGGAGGACACATCACACACATTGTGAACAACCTGTTATGTAGTATTAGTGGAGGACACATCACACACATTGTGAACAACCTGTTATGTAGTACTAGTGGAGGACACATCACACACATTGTGAACACCCTGTTATGTAGTACTAGTGGAGGACACATCACACACATTGTGAACACCCTGTTATGTAGTACTAGTGGAGGACACATCACACACATTGTGAACACCCTGTTATGTAGTACTAGTGGAGGACACATCACACACATTGTGAACACCCTGTTATGTAGTACTAGTGGAGGGAGGACACATCACACACATTGTGAACACCCTGTTATGTAGTACTAGTGGAGGACACATCACACACATTGTGAACACCCTGTTATGTAGTACTAGTGGAGGACACATCACACACATTGTGAACACCTGTTATGTAGTACTAGTGGAGGGACACATCACACACATTGTGAACACACCTGTTATGTAGTACTAGTGGAGGACACATCACACACATTGTGAACACCCTGTTATGTAGTACTAGTGGAGGACACATCACACACATTGTGAACACCCTGTTATTTAGTACTTAGTGGAGGGACACACGTGTACACAGTGTGAGGACACACACCCATGTAGTACTAGTGGAGGACACATCACACACACATCTCACACATTGTGAACAACCTTTGTTATGTAGTACTAGTGGAGGACACATCACACACATTGTGAACAACCTGTGGAGGATGTAGGCACATTAGTGGAGGACACATCACACCACATTGTGAACAACCTGTCATGTAGTACTGGGAAGGAGTGGGATCACACACACATTCACACCCTGTTATTTAGTACTATTGTGAACACACCTGTTATGTAGTACTAGTGGAGGGACACATCACACACATTGTGAACACCCTGTTATGTAGTACTTAGTGGAGGACACATCACACACATTGTGAACACCCCTGTTATGTAGTACTAGTGGAGGACACATCACACACACATTGTGAACAACCCTGTTATGTAGCAATTAGTGGAGGACACATCACACACATTGTGAACAACCTGTTATGTAGTGATTGTGGAGGACACATCACACACATTGTGAACATCTTGTTATGTAGTACTAGTGGAGGACATCAAACACATTGTGAACATCCTTTTTTTATGTAGTACTGAGTGGAGGGACACATCACACACATGTGAACACTCCACATTGTGAATAAACCTGTTATGTAGTACTAGTGGAGGACACATCACACACATTGTGAACACCCTGTTATGTAGTACTAGTGGAGGACACATCACACACATTGTGAACACCCTGTTATGGAGGACACATCACATAACATTAGTACCCTGTTATGTAGTGGAGGACACATCACACACATTGTGAACAACCTGTTATGTAGTACTAGTGGAGGACACATCACACACATTGTGAACAACCTGTTATGTAGTACTAGTGGAGGACACATCACACACATTGTGAACAACCTGTTATGTAGTACTAGTGGAGGACACATCACACACATTGTGAACACCCTGTTATGTAGTAATTAGTGGAGGACACATCACACACATTGTGAACACCCTGTTATGTAGTACTAGTGGAGGACACATCACACACATTGTGAACACCCTGTTATGTAGTACTAGTGGAGGACACATCACACACATTGTGAACACCCTGTTATGTAGTACTAGTGGAGGACACATCACACACATTGTGATGACATCCACACATACATATCGTTATGAAAAGCTACAGATTAAAAGAGCTTGTGGTTGACCTTAAATATGCCAGTTTCTAGAATGTCTTACATACAGAACGGATAATCTCTACCTATGAGCGATTAAGTATGGAAGCTCTCACTTTCTTATTGCCAGCCAGTTGGATTAATAATTTATTAATATGGCCTCAACTGTGAGTGCACGCGCACCGGCCTTCCAACTATAGTTTGTGTTATCATGCGTTATCGTGCGTTGTCATGCGTTGTCATGCCAAAACGCAATTAAATGTATTTCGTACCGAAAATGATTCTTATAAAAAGTACGATTGGGTTCAACAGCGATGACGTGTAGCCAGAGATCCACGGACCCAACTGAGGAGTGCAGACATGCATGCTGATTCATCAGTTTCAATATTCAACATTTTGAATATGAATACGCAGATAAACTGTGGAGTGATTGACAACCGTGGAGTCAGCTGTGAGGATGAAGTACATATTCAATCATTCCTGTGAACATTTATTCGCGGAAACAATGAAGAAAACCACACTTGATTTACAACATCATTATTTCAGGTAGTCTAGGTAAGAGCAATAATCACCTCTTTTAACATGGTACTATGTTTTTTGAAGTGAAAGCCCCTGAACGATGACTACCGAAGACAGCCTTATGTTCACCGCGTTTTTGAATTGAACAGCAACCTTGTTAATGATGCCGTCTTTCGGATGAAAACTGTTGGCCTAAAAAGTGAAACAGAAGGCTTTTTATGCAACTCAGAATCAGTCACTGCCCACTCGAAACCGACAATGAGGTGATTTTGTGTCGAAACGTAAATATAAAAAGAAGATTATGTATATATTTATATGACGAGGTTCATGACAATGACATGGTAAATGTACGGACCACGGTTACGAAAATGTCATGCTAGCATCCCCAAGTACGAAGTTGTCCGACTTCACATTGCTCTTGGTGCCAGGGTTGGGGTACCTTCCAGTCTCTTGATGGACGATTTGGAAAGTACCTGGGTTTTGCACTGCTGCAGGTAATGCAGAAGGTCCCAGTGCAGCCTCGCTGGTGGTGGGGTTTGATTAGCAGCAGCGGTACCTGGGAAAACTCCTATTCGCTGTTGGAGAGGTTGCAAATGCACTGAGCTGATGGTAGTAGCCAAATCAGTTGAACTTTGTGCCAGACCGCTAGAACCCTATTTGATGCATTTATGTATTTTAAAGGTTCCTCTACTAAATCAGAATCACATGCTCCTGAGCTGAGAGCTGGCCGTATGTAAACAACTGAAGAGACAGAGACATGTGACAGCTGTGATTGGATGAAACAGTGTAAGATGTTTATGCTTTTAAAAGCACATCCAATCCAGTAATTAAAACTGACCACAATTTTAAGTATTTAGTGCTGTCATTTTTATCACCATCACTTATGCTTATAATTTGTGTGTACAGATATTTTTCCAGTAGGTGACATTTGGTGCTGAACTGGGGTTGATGTGTTTTCAACTTCCTGTGCTGGGAAAATAGGCCGGACAATTTGGCCAGAAATGTGTGTTTTATTGTAGTTTAAAGGCCTGACTGTACCCATGTGTACCTGGAATGGCTGTTGATAGCCTGGATAAAGGTTACTTAAGATCTAAAACATTTCAAAAGGTTACTATTATAGAAGTCTATGGGAAAAACATTTGGTGTTGTGTAACCTTAAACTATGAATTTAATATGATAACAAAAATAAGTCATAACAGCCGTTCCACTGCATTATCACAAACACACCCAAAGGCAAGTCATGATCAACTAGTCACCGGGAAAAAAATAACAATATCAGAGAACTGCGTCAGAAATCAGAATCACTAATACTTTCGTAAGCCCTACTAAAGCTTCACTGGGGCTAAGAATATTGTAACCCTGGTCAAACTTTTGACCAAGAATAGTTCGACGCTGATTAAATCTGTCACAGATACAGGTACACCAAACAGGGAATAACCCACTAGCTCCTTCATGAAGTTCTAGACAATTTAGAAAATCGTTGCATTTACGGTGAGTTTCAGGATACACGAATTGATACGAGAACATTGTTCAAGTGCTACACGCATCTTTTACCTGAATTATAATTGAATTTGATTGAGATTATTCCATTGATTTACATATGTTTGAAGAATCGAATCCTCCTCCAGTTGTATATCGATTATCAGCTGCAATAGGAAAAGGTGATAGGTTCATTGACTTCAGTGGCTGTGTGTGGTCGTACCTCGGAGGCTTAATCATGTTATTGCATGGTCACTCGTTTGCCTGGTCAAGATTGGAATATCAACAGATATCCTTGATACAGATGTAATATTAATGACCATTATGTGCTGATATATTTCACAATTTCTGCAGTTTTTTGTATCATGTTTACTGAAAATGTTAAATTAAACATAATTGTAATTTTAAAACAAATAATTAAAACTATAATTAAAAGTCGCCATCGACATATTTCCATTCAGGCAACTCGACCACCCAGGCCAGGTTCTTCTCGGCTAAGTTCGGAAAAGCGATCATGGGGCTGATATATAAACATCAATCCTTGAACGGTTACGACCGTTTTTATGGAACTAGTCCCTGGGTCGGATCTCGACCAACCGTATAATGGCGAGGAAAACACGATTAAATAGCGGACACCATCAAACTTCAACTAAAGTTTCATAGAGAATTTGAAGTTTTCACATTATTGGCGTTTCACAAGGGAATGACTGTGACTCCACAGGAGGAACCAGATACTGCCATCAGAAACCCTATCATGGTTCCCCAATAACGGAAGTGTCACTCAATGTAGCCATCTTGTTCATTCAGCTGACCTTACATTCTAAACACCACATCGATTTCTCTTTACATTCTCAACACAGCATCGGACTCCCATCTCGTCACACTCTTCACTTTTCCAAACCCCCATTTCAGGATCATGCAATTGCACATCTTTTGTAAGTTCCCCGAATCTGCTGACGTGGAGCCTCTGGTGAAGTAGACTTGAAACCAATTCTTCGATTGCCTTCACTTCCAAGTGTCTCAGGATGGATGCGATAATGTGTTTCCCTCAGGAGGACGCGTTGCCAAGGAGTTGCGCCCCTCATCCCGCTGATGAAGATGCTCATAGCGACCAATAGCTGATAGGCAGTCTGACGAAGTGTCGCCACTGGAGAAAATCATTTAGTGGACGTTTTCTTTTTAAATGAGCTTGTTCAGAAAGTAACGAGTCATGTTTGATATGAATTGGACCCTATAGCCTGGAGAGAGACAGCTCTAGTGACAAGGAACGTTTACAATTGGCTAAATGTGTGAAACCTGGACTGACAGAGGAGTACTAATTGCTTTCCATTCTGCAAGACAGTTCTACTCAACATCTAAAAGTGCTAAACAATTTAAAATGTTTTTCCTAATATGGTAGACAATAGAAGACGTATACGTGTAATAAATTCATAATGTTAAATTCACGAAGTTTAATTTCTCTATTCATAATTCTGCGTATTTTCTGTAAAACAATATTTATTCTAAAGAATCCCATCCAACCCTACCCCTTTGAATCAATAGGTATTATTTTGTAGTTTAATCGTACAGATTCATGTAGTAATTGTTGTCTGTCGAACACTACTGGATCCAGTACAGACGGGGTTGAAAGAAAGTGCCATTTACTGAATAGTTTGAATATTGGGCAGCGTTTAGTACAGTCAATGGCGTTCTTCAATGGGAGTGCTAAAAGGTTATGCATCATACAGTCTAAGTCTGAATACCGCAACGGCTGACATCCATTTGAAACACGCCCAGGAGTTAAATATGTTGATCATGGCGTTTAATGAAATACAAGGTTTTGAATCATTATCACATTCTCACGCTCTTACCAACCTACTTCATTCATATGTCAAATCATGTGGCACATTACATTTCAACAAATATACCGGGGCTGTACTAAACAAACAGAGGAGAGTTTGGCTACAGAGAAGGTACTTTATGTAAGGAACGACGTGTGGGAAGCAACAAAGGATATGTTTTTTACTACAAAGCTCTCTACTCTCTCACCATTTCATTCATAGAGTGAGACTCTCGCATAATCAGACTTTTCGTGTTCAGATATAAAAACAGAATTATAAATGTCTTTTTCCCCATTGTGGCTGCAAATCTCTCCCGTTTCGAGAATTGCACGCTTTGATCATTAGGCAGAAGATCCGCATTCGTGTCTACCTTAACCACCAATGCAGTCCATTACAAAGAGATTACAGATAAAGTAGAGAGGTGAGTTTGCCTTGGGTCAGTTGTATTGTCCGGGAAAGACAGGGAAAGAATGGGACAGAGAATAGGTCTTTGCATGATCCTCCTTCGCTCAGTGAGACAACGTTAACCATTGTAGCTTATTCCAGGGCGGTACATTGCGTGTTTTAAACACAATGTAGTGTAGGACCCTATGTCCTGTCAGGCAGGGGAGAGTTCAGAAGCGGTGGAACTGTATTCCGAAAACAGGAAGCAAATGTTGAACTCATAATCCGTAACCAATCATTGAAAACTGTCACAACCATGCATAGGATAAGATACTTATATTTCAAGGAGAAATGAAAATGAAGAGAAATCACTGTGCTTATTATTTCGACGTATAATTGAGCTTTCTTGTGTTTAATCAATGATTAAGTGAGTGAGTTTAGTTTTACGCCGCTTTTGGCAATTTTCCAGCAATATCACGGCGGGGGTAACAGGAAATGGGTTTCACACGTTGTACCCATGTAGGGAATCGAATTGGGTCTTTGGCTTGACGAGCAACCGCTTCAACCACCAGGCTACCCAACCGCCCCTTAATGATGAAGAGTCGAGTTCTTGACGCGTGTCGCTGTCTCTCTGCACATGTCCTCTCTCCATGTATGAACATCGAGTGGACATTGTCAGGTGTGTATAACCTTTGTACGCCCGACAGGTACACTTGTATCTGCCCCAGGCCACTTAGAGATACTGAAGTTCCACAAGTGACAGATATTATTTTTCTTGATTCATAGTTGGTCTATAGAAAGAGATTAAGCAAACATATGTTTTGTCAGTTTAAAAGAACAGAAGAGAGAAATCAAACTGTTATGTTGATCAATTATGGATTGATTGATTACACCCATTGACCGCTCGAGTACACGCGACTCTATCAAGCGTGATGGACACTGACACGAATTATTATAACTTACTTATACAAATATTTGTGTACAGTTGGAACTTTGGCAGCTGGACATTTGACAGGTTCTGGCAGAGTGCCTTGTAAAAACAAATGCAAGTATTCGTAGTCCTCCATTAAGATGTACCATAAACAGCCAATCAGAAGTGTCAGCAGAACATTGTTGCTGATAAGAGTGAATGAGTTTAGTTTTACGCTGCTTTTAGCAATATTCCAGCAATATCACCGCGGGGGACACCAGAAATGGGCTTCACACATTGTATCCATGTGGGGAATCGAATCTGGGTCTTTGGCGTGACGAGTGAATGTTTTAACCACAAGGCTGAAGATAGTCCAAAGATAACTAGTTTCGATGTTTTAGTTAAAAACGGTTTTTATCATTTGTGTCAGAGTGTGAGTATTTACTGCACGGCAAGAACATTATTTGCAGCTATATCATGACGGGGTCAAAAGAATGAGGCGAAACTGGGCTCAGCAAACAAGTGGTTAACATTCTGAACATTAACACGCTTGTGGTATACAGAGAGGCTGTTCCAGGAGAGATATGACCCTGCCATGTGGCGTCGTCCATGCTTCAAAGCCATTGTCGACATCAATCCCCATTCTGATCCGTTCCGTCATATGGGATACGTGATCGCCTGTTGCCTGGCGTAAGTTTGTATCTAGCGATGCTGAAAACAAACGTGTATTTATCAGACAAACGTCTGAAAGGTATCCATTGGATAAAAGACTGAATTACTTGAAATTGTGGACCAACCGCACATAAATTCTAAACATGCCATTAACGTTTCTGCTTGGTTGGACAAAACTCTTCGTAGAGATGATAAATGACATAAGCTCCCACAGCAATGAATCGCGCTGTGGGAGCCTATTTCCCCTACATAAGGAGTTTATGGGTGCAAAGTGCGCAATGCACTCCGAATAGTTTTTCCTCCCAAATAACATAACATTTCTATTATTCCGATATCAAAAACAGGTGTGGAGCTTTACCTACAGTGAAGACGAAATCCTGAGGCATGCTAATAGACCCGATAAACAGGGCAATTGAACTATCTCATCATGGTTTACGAGAAGATGATTAGGGTTATGAGGGTTCAAATGGGCGTTCTCGTTTCAGTTGTCATATTTCCATTTGCACTACATCATCAACTGTTCGGCACATTTCTGTGATTTTCCATTTCCTACTTAACAGAACCGCATCTGTCATTGCTGTGGATATACAGGGACAGAATATGCACAACGATAAACCCCACGTCTTCAAGATAAAGTGGCATTCCAACGGGCATGTAGGTCAACACTGAATGCATTTTCTCAAATTTGTGATTTTCTCGTGAGAATCAGGACGCTAGTTTGCTCTGAAATACATCTGGATTCCGGCCTCCGGTGCAGGAAAACACTGTATACCATAGTTCAGGATAACTCTGTATACCATAGTTCAGGATAACACTGTATACCATAGTTCAGGATAACACTGTATACCATAGTTTAGTTCGGGATAACACTGTATATCATAGTTCAGGATAACACTGTATACCATAGTTCGGAATAACACAGTATACCATAGTTCGGGATAACATTGTATGCCATAGTTCGGGATAACACTGTATACCATAGTTCGGGATAACACTGTATACAATAGTTCATGATAACACTGTATGCCATAGTTCGGGATAACACTGTATACCATAGTTTAGTTCGGGATAACACTGTATATCATAGTTCAGGATAACACTGTATGCCATAGTTCGGGATAACACTGTATACCATAGTTCGGGATAACACTGTATGCCATAGTTCGGGATAACACTGTATACCATAGTTCAGGATAACACTGTATACCATAGTTCGGGATAACACTGTATACCATAGTTCGGGATAACACTGTATGCCATAGTTCGGGATAACACTGTATGCCATAGTTCGGGATAACACTGTATGCCATAGTTCGGGATAACACTGTATGCCATAGTTCGGGATAACACTGTATACCATAGTTCGGGATAACACTGTATACCATAGTTCGGGATAACACTGTATACCATAGTTCATGATAACACTGTATACCATTGTTCGGGATAACACTGTATGCCATAGTTCGGGATAACATCAAAGTATATAGTTCAGGATAACACCACATTACATACCTCAGGATAACACCACATTATGTAGTTCAGGATAACACCGCATTATGTAGTTCAGGATAACACCGCAGCATATAGTTCAGGATAACACCACTTTATATAGTTCAGGACAACAACACATTATGTAGTTCAGGATAACAACACATTATATAGTTCAGGATAACACCACACTATATAGTTCGGGACAACAACACATTATATAGTTCAGGATAACACCACATTATATACTTCAGGATAACACCACATTATATAGTCCAGGATAACACCACATTATATAGTTCAGGATAACACCACAGTATATAGTTCAGGATAACACCACAGTATACAGTTCAGGATAACACCACATTATATACTTCAGGATAACACCACATTATGTAGTTCAGGATAACACCACAGTATATACTTCAGGATAACACACCATTATGTAGTTCAGGATAACACCACATTATGTAGTTCAGGACAACAACACATTATATAGTTCAGGACAACAACACATTATATAGTTCAGGATTACACCACATTATATAGTTCAGGACAACAACACATTATATAGTTCAGGATAACACCACATTATATACTTCAGGATAACACCACAGTATATAGTTCAGGATAACACCACAGCATATAGTTCAGGACAACAACACATTATATAGTTCAGGATAACACCACATTATATACTTCAGGATAACACCACAGTATATAGTTCAGGATAACACCACAGCATATAGTTCAGGATAACACCACAGTATATACTTCAGGATAACACACCATTATGTAGTTCAGGATAACACCACATTATGTAGTTCAGGATAACACCACATTATGTAGTTCAGGATAACACCACAGTATATAGTTCAGGATAACACCACAGCATATAGTTCAGGATAACACACCATTATGTAGTTCAGGATAACACCACATTATGTAGTTCAGGACAACAACACATTATATAGTTCAGGACAACAACACATTATATAGTTCAGGATTACACCACATTATATAGTTCAGGACAACAACACATTATATAGTTCAGGATAACACCACATTATATACTTCAGGATAACACCACAGTATATAGTTCAGGATAACACCACAGCATATAGTTCAGGATAACACCACAGTATACAGTTCAGGATAACACCACAGTATACAGTTCAGGATAACACCACAGTATATAGTTCAGGATAACACCACAGTATATAGTTCAGGATAACACCACATTATGTAGTTCAGGATAACACCACAGTATATAGTTCAGGATAACACCACAGTATACAGTTCAGGATAACAACACAGTATATAGTTCAGGATAACACCACAGTATACAGTTCAGGATAACACAACAGTATACAGTTCAGGATAACACCACATTACATACTTCAGGATAACACCACATTACATACTTCAGGATAACACCACATTATATAGTTCAGGATAACACCACAGTATATAGTTCAGGATAACACCACATTATATAGTTCAGGATAACACCACATTATATAGTTCAGGATAACACCACATTATGTAGTTCAGGATAACACCACATTATATAGTTCAGGATAACACCACATTATGTAGTTCAGGATAACACCACAGTATATAGTTCAGGATAACACCACAGTATATAGTTCAGGATAACACCACAGTATATAGTTCAGGATAACACCACATTATGTAGTTCAGGATAACACCACAGTATATAGTTCAGGATAACACCACAGTATATAGTTCAGGATAACACCACAGTATATAGTTCAGGATAACACCACAGTATATAGTTCAGGATAACACCACAGTATACAGTTCAGGATAACACCACAGTATAGAGTTCAGGATAACACCACATTATATAGTTCCGGATAACACCACAGTATATAGTTCAGGATAACACCACAGTATATAGTTCAGGATAACAACACATTACATACTTCAGGATAACAACACATTACATACTTCAGTATAACACCACATTACATACTTCAGGATAACACCACATTATGTAGTTCAGGATAACAAAACAGTATATAGTTCAGGATAACACCTCAGTATACAGTTCAGGATAACACCACAGTATACAGTTCAGGATAACACCACATTACATACTTCAGGATAACACCACATTACATACTTCAGGATAACACCACAGTATATAGTTCAGGATAACACCACAGTATAGAGTTCAGGATAACACCACATTATATAGTTCAGGATAACACCACATTATGTAGTTCAGGATAACACCACATTATGTAGTTCAGGATAACACCACATTATATAGTTCAGGATAACACCACATTATGTAGTTCAGGATAACACCACAGTATATAGTTCAGGATAACACCACAGTATATAGTTCAGGATAACACCACAGTATATAGTTCAGGATAACACCACATTATGTAGTTCAGGATAACACCACATGATACAGTTCAGGATAACACCATATTATACAATTCGTGATAACACCACATTATGTAGTTCAGGATAACACCACGTTATATAGTTCATGATAACACCACAGTATGTAGTTCAGGATAACACCACAGTATATAGTTCAGGATAACACCACATTATATAGTTCAGGATAACAACACATTACATACTTCAGGATAACAACACATTACATACTTCAGGATAACACCACATTACATACTTCAGGATAACACCACATTATGTAGTTCAGGATAAGAAAACAGTATATAGTTCAGGATAACACCACAGTATACAGTTCAGGATAACACCACAGTATACAGTTCAGGATAACACCACATTACATACTTCAGGATAACACCACATTACATACTTCAGGATAACACCACAGTATATAGTTCAGGATAACACCACAGTATAGAGTTCAGGATAACACCACATTATATAGTTCAGGATAACACCACATTATGTAGTTCAGGATAACACCACATTATGTAGTTCAGGATAACAACACATTATATAGTTCAGGATAACACCACATTATGTAGTTCAGGATAACACCACAGTATATAGTTCAGGATAACACCACAGTATATAGTTCAGGATAACACCACAGTATATAGTTCAGGAGAACACCACATTATGTAGTTCAGGATAACACCACATGATACAGTTCAGGATAACACCATATTATACAATTCATGATAACACCACATTATGTTGTTCAGGATAACACCACGTTATATAGTTCAGGATAACACCACATTATGTAGTTCAGGAGAACCCCACTTTATATAGTTCAGGATAACACCACATTATGTAGTTCAGGAGAACACCACATTATGTAGTTCAGGATAACACCACATTATGCAGTTCAGGATAACACCACATTATATAGTTCAGGATAACACCACACTATACAGTTCAGGATAACACCACAGTATACAGTTCAGGATAACACCACAGTATATAGTTCAGGATAACACCACAGTATATAGTTCAGGATAACAACACATTACATACTTCAGGATAACACCACAGTATACAGTTCAGGATAACACCACAGTATATAGTTCAGGATAACACCACATTATGTAGTTCAGGATAACACCACAGTATATACTTCAGGATAACACCACATTATATAGTTCAGGATAACACCACATTATGTAGTTCAGGATAACACCACATTATGTAGTTCAGGATAACACCACAGTATACAGTTCAGGATAACACCACAGCATATAGTTCAGGATAACACCACAGTATACAGTTCAGGATAACACCACAGTATACAGTTCAGGATAACACCACAGTATATAGTTCAGGATAACACCACAGTATATAGTTCAGGATAACACCACAGTATACAGTTCAGGATAACACCACAGTATATAGTTCAGGATAACACCACAGTATACAGTTCAGGATAACACCACAGTATAGAGTTCAGGATAACACCACATTATATAGTTCAGGATAACACCACATTATGTAGTTCAGGATAGCACCACAGTATATAGTTCAGGATAACACCACACTATAGAGTTCAGGATAACACCACATTATATAGTTCAGGATAACACCACATTATGTAGTTCAGGATAACACCACATTATGTAGTTCAGGATAACACCACATTATATAGTTCAGGATAACACCACATTATGTAGTTCAGGATAACACCACAGTATATAGTTCAGGATAACACCACAGTATATAGTTCAGGATAACACCACAGTATATAGTTCAGGAGAACACCACATTATGTAGTTCAGGATAACACCACATGATACAGTTCAGGATAACACCATATTATACAATTCATGATAAACACCACATTATGTAGTTCAGGATAACACCACGTTATATAGTTCAGGATAACACCACATTATGTAGTTCAGGAGAACACCACTTTATATAGTTCAGGATAACACCACATTATGTAGTTCAGGATAACACCACATTATGTAGTTCAGGATAACACCACATTATGCAGTTCAGGATAACACCACATTATATAGTTCAGGATAACACCACACTATACAGTTCAGGATAACACCACAGTATACAGTTCAGGATAACACCACAGTATACAGTTCAGGATAACACCACAGTATATAGTTCAGGATAACACCACATTATATAGTTCAGGACAACAACACATTATATCTTTATCCCTTACTTGGTAACTTCCCAGTAGTCTTGGCTTCCTTTTACTGCTGGTTACCTTTGACTGATGCATGACTGCCCTTTTTACTCATGGTTTCAGTTTTCTAATGGTTTCGCTTTATCCGTGTCTTCCCTTTACTGATGACGTCCCTGTACTCATGGCTTCCTTTTACTCTTTTTTCCCTTTATCAATGACTTCATTTTATTCCTTGCTTCCCTTTACTTATGGTCTCACTTTACTAATGGTTTTACTTTACTCATAACTTCCCTGTACATATGGCTTCGCTTTACTGATGGTTTCATTTTACTCAGTGTTTCCCTTTACTTGTGGTTTCCCTTTATTTGAGGTTTCCTTTTCGCATAATGTCCCTTTACACCCCATAAGTACTACGAGCTTTACAAGCACTATAACCTGACATATAGGCGACACAAGTTAAACGTTGTATTGTCCGTAATTTCTTGCAGCGTCAGCTATTTCAGTTTGTGATGATTTATGTATTCCACTGCTGCAGATATCATCTCGATAGCCGATAGATGTATTGATACAGTAATCTTCAAGATTAAGTGCTACTGATACTGATGGCGTCATTTGTCAATGACATAAAGCGCGCCATTCTTAATGTCGGATCAGGGTTGGAGATTCTTTCACGGACATGTACATGTTAACAATCTTGTATAAAACACACACATCAAAACCTCGTTAAGCACGGAAGTTGGGACAAGTCTTGAGGCTGCCGCGCATGTTGATATGTTTTGATATTGAGATTTTAAACATCTTAGACATGCACATTACGTTATTCCGCGCAATTACGCAGTTCATTTTGAGTGAGTGAGTGGGTTAAGTTTTACGCCGATTTTACCAGTATTCCAGCAATATCACGGTTGGTGTCACCAGAAAATCAGTTTTCAAACAGAATAAACATTAGTCTGTCTGGTTTCCACACTATGTGACATTTACGGATGACTTGAAATTTGTTTGGATAAGGTCATTACAAACGTTACTGGGTTGGATTCAATCGTTGAAACACTGCCAATTTCAAATTTGCATTAGGAAATACATCACAATCCAGGCTTGTGTTTCGTGTTTATTTCATCTTTATGATCCGCCATTATCAACCATTAATGCTGATAAAGTGACAACTACCTATACCAGGTAATGGTGTCATTTTGACAAATACCTATACCAGGGAATCATGACATTTCGAAAACTACCTATACCAGGTATTGATGTCATTTTGACAACTACCTATACCAGGTAATGATGACATTTTGACAACTACCTATACCAGGTAATGATGACATTTTGACAACTACCTATACCAGGTAATGATGTCATGGTGACAACTACCTATACCAGGGAATGATGACAGTTCGACAACTACCTATACCAGAAAATGATGTCATTTTGACAACTACCTATAACAGGTAATGATGTCATTTTTCACAACTACCTATACCAGGTAATGATGTCATTTTGACAGATACCTATACCAGGTAATCATGACATTTTGACAACTACTTATACCAGGGTAATCATGACATTTTGACAACTACGTATACCAGGTAATGATGTCATTTTGAAAACAACCAAAACCAGGTAATGATATCATTTTGACAACTACCTATACCAGGTAATGATGTCATTTCGACAACTACCTATACCAGGTAATGATGACATTTTGACAACTACCTATACCAGGAAATGATGTCATTTTGACAAATACCTATACCACAGAATGATGTCATGGTGACAACTACCTATACCAGTGAATGCTGTCATGGTGACAACTACCTATACCCAGGAATGCTGTCATTGTGACAACATACGTATACCTGATAATGATGTCTTGGTGACAACTACCTATACCAGGGAATGCTGTCATGGTGACAACTACCTATACCAGGGAATTTTGTCATGGTGACAACTACCTATACCAGGGAATGCTGTCATGGTGACAACTACATATACCAGGTAACGATGTCATTTTGACAACTACCAATACCAGAGAAGGTTGTCATGGTGACAACTACCTATACCAGAGAATGCTGTCATGGTGACAACTACCTGTACCAGGGAATGCTGTCATGGTGACAACTACCTATACCAGGGAAAGCTGTCATGGTGACAACTACCTATACCAGATAATGATGTCTTGGTGACAACTACCATACTTCACCCCAGGAATGCTGTCATGGTGACAACTACCTATACCAGGTAAATGTCATTTTGACAACTACCTATCCAGGTAATGATGATGTTGGTGACAACTACCTATACCAGGTAATGATGTCATTTTTGACAACTGACCTATACCAGGTAATGATGTCATTTTGACAACTACCAATACCAGGAAATCATGTCATATGGTGACAACTACCTATACCAGAGAATGATGTCATGGTGACAACTACCTATACCAGGGAATGCTGTCATGGTGACAACTACCTATACCAGGGAATGTTGTCATGGTGACAACTACCTATACCAGGATAATGATGTCATTTTGACAACTACCTATACCAGGTAATGATGTCATTTTGACAACTACCTATACCAGGAATGATGTCATGGTGACAACTACCTATACCAGGAATGCTGTCATTTTACTACCTATACCAGGTAATGATGACATTTTGACAACTACCTATACCAGGAAATGATGTCATTTTGACAAACTACCTATACCAGGTAATGATGACATTTTGACAACTACCTATACCAGGGAATGTTGTCATGGTGACAACTACCCATTCCAGGAATGCTGTCATTTTGACAACTACCTATACCAGGGAATGCTGAGGGAATGCTGTCATGGTGACAACTACCTATACCAGGTAATGATGTCATTTTGACAACTACCTATACCAGGGAATGCTGTCATGGTGACAACTACCTATACCAGAATGCTGTCATGGTGTCAATGCCCATACCAGGGAATGCTGTCATGGTGACAACTACCATTAATACCAGGAATGCTGTCATTTTGACAACTACCTATACCACCAGGTAATGCTGTCATTTTGAGTGACAACTACCTATACCAGGTAATGATGTCATGGTGACAACTACCCATTCCAGGGGATGTCTTCATGGTGACAACCTATACCAGGTAATGATACCAGATAATGATGTCATGGTGACAACTACCTATACCAGGGAATGCTGTCATTTTGACAACTACCTTCACCAGGGAATGTTGTCATGGTGACAACTACCCATTCCAGGGAATGTTGTCATTTTGACAACTACCTATACCAGGGAATGCTGTCATGGTGACAACTACCTATACCAGGTAATGATGTCATTTCGACAACTACCTATACCAGGTAATGATGACATTTTGACATTTTGACAACTACCTATACCAGGAAATGATGTCATATTGACAAATACCTATACCAGGTAATGATGACATTTTGACAACTACCTACACCAGGGAACGTTGTCATGGTGACAACTACCCATTTCAGGAATGCTGTCATGGTGACAACTACCTATACCAGGGAATGCTGTCATGGTGACAACTACCTATACCAGGTAATGATGTCATTTTGACAACTACCTATACCAGGGAACGTTGTCATGGTGACAACTACCTAAACCAGGGAATGTTGTCATGGTGACAACTACCTATGCCAGGGAATGCTGTCATGGTGACAACTACCTATACCAGGTAATGATGTCATTTTGACAACTACCTTTTCCAGGGAATGCTGTCATTTTGACAACTACCTATTCCAGAGAATGCTGTCATGGTGACAACTACCTATTCCAGAGAATGCTGTCATTTTGACAACTACCTATACCAGAGAATGCTATCATGGTGAGAACTAGATGTGCTAGGAAATCAGTGGAAAACGACTAGAAATACAAACTTTATTTTTTTATTTTTTTTGAAAACCTGCATGAGATATTCAATAAAGCGGAAGAAATTTGCAGACAACGATACCTCAAATACACCTCTGCTTGATGAACCAATTAGGGTGATTACTCCAAAAGAACAACAGCAGTTAGCTAATCCGCCCGCTCTACCGACATACACTGATAGACAATGATCAAGCCAGGTACAATTACTTGTCGGGGTAATTTGGGACTATAATTAGAATCACTCAGGTCTAAAAACACCAAGAGACTATCACCACTTGGGTGAGTACAAATACACTTAGTAATCCAATAATTGCGTATAGAATGCATTAAAGGACACTGAATATTATGGAATACCAAAAGGGACATTGTCGCGTTGTCGCCCTCTCAAATACAAGCACAATGAGGCAAACAAGCAACTTTACAATAATATATGCAGTAAAGGTGAGGTGAAATTGGGTTTAACGTCGTGCTTGAGAACATTTCGTTCATATGACGACGTGCATGCGTGTGTATGTGTATGTGCGCCTGCTTGTACTAGCCCAGAAGCTGGTTTTATAGTGCTAGCCCACTGAGATACCATGCCGCAGTGAAGCATGAATACCCCACTCAGACACATTATACTGACTCCGAGCCGAGCAGGCCTTGTTGTACCCATATGGGTAATAATGCCGAGCGCCAGACAGGGACCAACAAGTACCATATTTTAACGTCTTTTGGTATGACGCGGTTGGGGATCAAACCCGCGACCTTCCGCTCTCCGGGCGGACGCTCTAACCACTACACCACGGAGGCGGTCATATGCAGTAATATGCATAGAAAGAGCGTGAACTATATGTCACGAATGTACATTAATGAGAATAATTTGTACTATTAGTACTTAGCAAAACAGTGGCGAAGTTGAGGCACAGGTACAAGATTGAACGGTAGCAGAGCTGTGCCGAAAACATGCGCATTACCAAAGGTAGAAAATGAGTGCATGCGAACTGCGTGACAAATGCATACTTTCTTTTGCCAGGTTGTGTAAATGTGAGATAAGGTGTGTGAACCTACGAGTCAGCCAGCAACTTGGCATGCTCTGCCCTGTGACGCCCAGTATAGAAAGTTAGCCTTGAAAGCTACACACCATAACGTAGGATAAGATTTCCACGCGATACGCAACCCGATTCCTTATCGCGACCTTGTTACATTCAGCTGCAAGGTCTCCTGGTACCCACTGTGTACGTCAGCGTTCACGTCAACTTGCCTCACAGCAACGTCGTCATTACATCATAACGTTGCCATGCAAACAGTTTCATTGTCATGAAAAATACAGCCTCCAGAAACGAACTGCAATAATTACCAGACCTTGTTCTTTCGCTGTGTTGAGGACTTTCTGGAGAAGAGGTATCCGATTGGCAGAGCACTGGAGTTTGATTTCTGAGATTATGTTCGAGAGTGCGAGATGAAATGGGTTTTAACGTCGTGTTGAAGGTTATTGCATTTGCATAGGGAACAGTCAATATTAACACATTGCAATTACATATCGACCAGTAAGGACTAACTTATTGCACTTACATATCGACCAGTCAGGACTAACGTATTGCATTTACAGAGGGACCAGTCGGGGCTAACGTATTGCACTTGCATAGCGACCAGTAAGGGCTAACGTATTGCACTTTCAGAGGGACCAGTGAGGGCTAACGTATTGCACTTGCATAGCGACCAGTCGGGGCTAACGTATTGCACTTGCAGAGGGACCAGTCATGGCTAACGTATTGCACTTACAGAGGGACCAGTCGGGGCTAACGTATTGCATTTGCATAGCGACCAGTCATGGCTAACGTATTGCATTTACAGAGGGACCAGTCGGGGCTAACGTATTGCACTTGCATAGCGACCAGTCAGGGCTAACGTATTGCACTTACAGAGGGACCAGTCGGGGCTAACGTATTGCACTTGCATAGCGACCAGTCAAGGCTGACGTATTGCACTTACAGAGGGACCAGTCAGGGTTAACGTATTGCACTTGCAGAGGGACCAGTCAAGGCTAACGTATTGCACTTACAGAGGGACCAGTCGGGGCTAACGTATTGCACTTGCATAGCGACCAGTCAGGGCTAACGTATTGCACTTACAGAGGGACCAGTCGGGGCTAACGTATTGCACTTGCATAGCGATCAGTCAGGGCTAACGTATTGCACTTACAGAGGGACCAGTCGGGGCTAACGTATTGCACTTGCATAGCGACCAGCCAGGGCTGACGTATTGCACTTACAGAGGGACC
The DNA here is from genome assembly GCF_003918875.1 of Haliotis rubra. NCBI lineage: Eukaryota > Metazoa > Mollusca > Gastropoda > Lepetellida > Haliotidae > Haliotis > Haliotis rubra. The sequence continues at coordinate 795,878 of NW_025767202.1, forward strand.
AGTCATGGCTAACCATATTTTATAATGCAAAGTTGACTCACTCAATCACCCTATGGACTTCGTTTGTCTGAAAATGACAAAACTTTGCATTGAACTTATTTCAGAAATACCGAGCACACTTACATCAATATGCACCCGTTGACGTTTATTATCAGCTGTCCCTACCACAATCACACCAGTGACAAAGTACTGGAATATATGCAGCTGATAACATATCTCGGAGGTTCCCGTTCTCCACAGTCGGTCAAAGTATCCACTGCCGACCTTGAAATGTACAAGCAATGTACAAGCCAGCTGATAGTCAAAGCGAGTGATGTAGTATTATCAAATACACTTGTGATAGCGATAAGTAGTATACTGACAAGTTGAAGGTGTTTGCCCTCAGATAGAGTGGTGTCGTCCCTGTGCACTGCAGATGTTAGGCTTCTTCAGACACGACGAGTACTTTAATCCCGCTTTAATCAGCTAGGCTTAGTTGAGTGAAATGAACCTCGGTTGATCATCAATCAATGCTTAAAAGAACGATGTTGAATATATGTTAGAATCTAACTGTCAGATACAAGGTTTACGTGAATTATAACACCTTGACGATTGAGTTTGACTGACTGAGTATGGATTTACGCCGCTTTTAGCAAAATTCCAGCAATATCACGGCGGGGGACACCAGAAATGGGCACAAATTGTACCCAGGTGGGGAATCGAACTCGGGTATTCAGCATGACGAGCGAACGCCTTAACCACTAGGCTACCCACCGCCCCCCACATTTGAGGCTTGTGTTTGAAGCGCTCGATCCACTCACCGAGGACCCGGGTTGGATTCACCAAATAGGTACAATGTGTGAAGCCCTGGTATCCCCCGCCCTGACATTGCTTGAATATTGTGAAGAGCGGAGTAAAACCACACTCACTCAGTAAACAGGCAGGGGACCAACAGTTACAAGTAACATTGTTTGACGCCTTTTTCTTTGACGCGACCAGGAGCAAGAAACGAAGACCACTTCCTGGGAGGGAAGTGAAGGACAGATGATCAGATGTGTTAGGACTCTATTTGACGTTTTACGTTGTTAGTACTGCCGTCTTGACGTATAAGCCCCTTTGGTCTTATCATGTACAGCACCCGCTGTGTCTGAAGACCTCAGTCTACTTACAGACCCTTACTACGTGATAACACTACCGGCTAGAAACGAGAACACAGTACTTGATAACACAGCACGGACCTGGTTTGTACCACATGTAGCCGGTGTACATCACACATCAGACATCAACCCCATACAGCGGCTAATACAATATGACAGATCACAATTATATGGATTCATGGTACAAAATTAGTAATGACGCGAGGTATTATATTCTTGTATGTGTCACACGTATGTCCTGTCTGTGTGATGTAACACATTATCTTACCTCACACATGAATGTCGCTTTCTGATTGGCTGAGCGCTCTCCTATTATTTTCAATGCACCCCGCTTACAAGCGAGTAACATTTCAATGTACCCCGCTGTCAATGGCAACTCATTTGGTACTTCGTGGTAGTAATTCTTTATCTCGAATAACATTGAATCACGAATGATGTACGGAAATTACCGATGTTTTGCGAATGCAAATCGATGAAAGGGAGATAACTCTAAACCTGTTTTTCTTGTCAGCAAAATCTAGCAATGGCTGCAAACAATTGAAAATTAACATTAAGGTGTTCGGTAAGGTAAATACGTTGTTCACTGGTCCCTCGGGGCCCATGGATTGATGGACCCTCGATGTTTGCTTATGTTCCCTGAGCCCTTCGGGCTCATCAACCCTTTGGGCTCAGGGAACATAAACAAACATCGAGGGTATATCAACCCATGCCCCCCTGGTGACCAGTGAACAACTTATAATGTAGACCTGGAATGTGTCAAATGTGTGTCCAGTCTGTGTGATGTAACACAGTGTAGACCTGGTATGTGTCACACGTTTGTCATGTCTGTGTGATGTAACACGATGAAGACCTGGTATGTGTCACACGTGTGTTCTGTCTGTGTGATGTAACACAGTGTTTACCTGGTATGTGTCACACGTGTGTCCTGTCTGTGTGATGTAACACAATGTAGACCTGGTATGTGTCACACGTGTGTCCTGTCTGTGTGATGTAACACGATGTAGACCTGGTATGTGTGTGTGATGTAACACGATGTAGACCTGGTATGTGTCACATGTGTGGTATGTGATGTGTCACACGCGTGTCCTGTCTGTGTGATGTAACACGATGTAGACCTGGTATGTGTCACACGTGTGTCCTGTCTGTGTGATGTAACACAATGTAGACCTGGTATGTGTCACACGTGTGTCCTGCCTGTGTGATGTAACATGATATAGACCTGGTATGTGTCACACGTGTGTCCTGCCTGTGTGATGTAACATGATGTAGACCTGGTATGTGTCACACGTGTGTCCTGCCTGTGTGATGTAACACAATGTAGACCTGGTATGTGTCACACGTGTGTCCTGTCTGTGTGATGTAACACGATGTAGACTTGGTATGTGTGACACGTGTGTCCTGTCTGTGTGATGTAACACGATGTAGACCTGGTATGTGTCACACGTGTGTCCTGTCTATGTGATGTAACACAATGTAGACCTGGTATGTGTCACACGCGTGTCCAGTCTGTGTGATGTAACACGATGTAGACCTGGTATGTGTCACACGTGTGTCCTGTATGTGTGATGTAGCACAATGTAGACCTGGTATGTGTCACATGTGTGTCCTGTCTGTGTGATGTAACACAATGTAGACCTGGTATGTGTCACACACGTGTCCAGTCTGTGTGATGTAACACGATGTAGACCTGGTATGTGTCACACGTTTGTCCAGTCTGTGTGATGTAACACGATGTAGACCTGGTATGTGTCACACGTGTGTCCTGTCTGTGTGATGTAACACAATGTAGACCTGGTATGTGTCCTGTCTGTGTGATTTGTGTTGTGATGGGTGTTGCAAAGGACAATGCCTACCTTGTATTTAATGCATACCTGTCCCGTTTGCATTATGAAAGGAAGTGTTGCGTAAAGCGAATTCACAAAACATAAAATAGTTATGTAGCATTTTTATTAATATATACTGGGCCGTTGTCTTGTTTCCTGGCCTCATCACTCTTTTAGAAACGCAACCCATGAGTTTCGGACCTTTTGACCGATTCGTTTGAGTTTCATTTTCCGAGTTCAGATCATTTAAAGAATTAGACATTCTCCAGACATTGTTTGTATATATTTGTGTGTGTTCATACTGCAAGGCATTAAGTTCGTGGTGTCGAAAATAGAGCACTATAGAGAGACGTGTAATAAGAAATATAAATTAATACTATTGTTCATGCAACTCCCCTAATTTTATTGATTCCCATTTGATGTGGGCCTGACCCACTCTGCTGTATCTGCTAACTGATATCAGAGATATACAAGATGTAGTGACGTCATTCTATTGTATTAACAACGCCAGTTGACCATTGACCGGATTCAGTATCTTACTGCACTTGCAGTTATCTGTATCAGCATCGTCTGGTGTATCAGTTGTAGAAATAGTATCTGCCAATATAGCAACCTTCATCTTTGACCGTCTCCCGGTGGTATAAACAACGACATCTACTGTACCTGCTGATGTCAACCAACATCGCCCATATGTAGGCCGCGGCGATATTGACAAGGTCCCTTGGTACTTGTGTTGTTTACGCCAGACGTGTAGGAAAAGTTTCAACCTGCGTGAAAACATGTTTGATATACACAAGGGCTGACCTTCAAGGAGATTGAAACTGATTGCATTTCACTTGATAAACTTTCGTTAGACTGGTTTTAGCGCACAGTGCACGGGGCCAACGAATGTCCATGTGTGGCACAAGCAATTATTGTCTTTATGTGCAGTAATATATCCAGGATTTCATAGTTTAAATATAGTTTAAAACTAACATGACCGAGATCGATGCATGATACGTTCTGCTCACTACAGTCATACGCATCTCTGTATCATCTATCGCAGATGCAACTATAGTCTCAGCTCTTCTCTCCGTCAGACGGGGGATACTTGTGAATCAAATCTTCAGCAGCATGCTTGGGCTCATTGTAGGAGATATTACACGTTCTGAGGCTGTAGGAGTACTCAGTTTATAAGATGCCATTTTTCTGTCACCTTCTCAGAAAATTACATGTGCTGTTGTATCATCATCGTCCTCTTTAGAAAAAAATACTAGTTTCGCCTTCCTCGTTTATATGCCAGGGTGTTTTAGTGCTTCAAGTTCTGGAATATAATCTACGTTGGTACTTTACAGAGATTAAGACTGCCCATTGTCATCCGGAATCTGATACGTGATAAGAAATAGGACCGCTTTCTTAACACCTCAAGAACCACACTGACCTACTTTCATGTACCGTAAATCTGTCGTTAAAGATGACCTCCCTGTATGGTGAGTGTACAATGTGAGTGGTGAGACGTATGTGTCTGTGGGGAAATTTGTGGTGAGACGAATGCACCTGTGGGGAGATTTGTGGTGTACAATGTGAGTGGTGAGACGTATGTGTCTGTGGGGGGATTTGTGGTGAGACGAATGTACCTCTGGGGAGATTTGTGGTGTACAATGTGAGTGGTGAGACGTATGTGTCTGTGGCGAGATTTGTGGTGAGACGAATGCACCTGTGGGGAGATTTGTGGTGCACAATGTGAGTGGTGAGACGTATGTGTCTGTGGGGGGATTTGTGGTGAGACGAATGCACCTGTAAAGGGATTTATGGTGTACAGTGTGAGTGGTGAGACGAATGCACCGGTGGGGAGATTTGTGGTGTACAATGTGAGTGGTGAGACGAATGCATCTGTGGGGAGATTTGTGGTGAAACGTATGCACCTGTAAAGGGATTTATGGTGTACAGTGTGAGTGGTGAGACGAATGCATCTGTGGCAAGATTTACGGTGAAACGTATGCCCCTGTAAAGGGATTTATGGTTACAATGTAAGTGGTGAGACGAATGCATCTGTGGTAAGATTAGTGGTGTACATTGTGACGGGTGAGACGTATGTGTCTGTGGTGAGATTTGTGGTGAGACGAATGCATCTGTGGGGAGATTTGTGGTGCACAATGTCAGTGGTGAGACGTATGTGTCTGTGGCGAGATTTGTGGTGAAACGTATGCCCCTGTAAAGGGATTTATGGTTACAATGTAAGTGGTGAGACGAATGCATCTGTGGTAAGATTAGTGGTGTACATTGTGACGGGTGAGACATGTGTCTGTGGTGAGATTTGTGGTGAGACGAATGCATCTGTGGGGAGATTTGTGGTGCACAATGTCAGTGGTGAGACGTATGTGTCTGTGGCGAGATTTACGGTGAAACGTATGCACCTGTAAAGGGATTTATGGTTACAATGTAAGTGGTGAGACGCATGCATCTGTGGTGAGATTTGTGGTGTACAGTGTGAGTGGCGAGAGGGATGCAGCTGTGCTGAGATTTGTGGTGTACAGTGTGAGTGGTGAGACGAATGCATCTGTGGTGAGATTTGTGGTGTACAGTGTGAGTGGTGAAAGGAATGCATCTGTGGTGAGATTTGTGGTGTACAGTGTCAGTGGCGAGAGGGATGCATCTGTGGTAAGATTTGTTGTGTACAGTGTGAGTGGAGAGACGAATGCAGCTGTGGTGAGATTTGTGGGTCTACATGGAGTGAATGAGTGATTTAATAAGTGAGTCAGAGTTCGAATCCGAGTTATATGAAACGATGGCACAGCAGTCATACAATCACAACAATTTTGTAGAGAAATTATGCCTGGCGTCAGCTCTGAAATAAACTGATCCAGGGTGCTTATTCTAACCGTAGATAATGTAATTCCCTGGATAATCGAAGATGGGTGCACAGTTGCTATCGACTCAAAGAGACATTGTGTCTTCTACAGAGCAAAGTAGTCTAGAATGTTATAAATGCTAATTATACGTAATGTCGGCCAAACATTCCCGATAGAAAAGTTCCATACGTTTGACTACCACACTTTGTGTACACCTTTTTGGAGAATTCAATAATGAGACGGATATATGTCAAGGACAAGCAAACCAGGTCATTGAGGAAGATCTGATAAAATAATTTTAGATTGCCTGTATTCAGTCCCCACCTTCTTTCACAATACATGACGAAATGTACGGACAGTGAACGTCACGCTCAGGGGGTACATCGCCGTGATGTGTGGTGCCCGCGTGACGTATACACCAAGAACACCGATGTAGAGATAAACACTGATGTATTATGTATGTACACTGTATGTCTCTAGGAGAAAATTATTAAAATGATTATGTCATTTTTTTGTCTAGTTTCAAAACCCGATGATATGTTGAAAGTTTAATCGAGTTTTATCCACTTCTATTTAACATGGGTAGTTGTGCAACCTCGTGGTTGTGCTTTCGTTCGTCGAGTTTGATTTTACCAGAGTAAAATGTAACATTACTGGGTTATCGCTAATTGCGTGTAAATACATTCTCACTTGCCACGCTCTTTATAAAATAACACCCGTGGAGTATGTATTGAATATTTAGAGTAGGCGTGTGCACTAACGCAACGTGTTTGTAATAGTCTAGTCGGTCTTAAAAACGCGACTTATTTCTCCGCCACATGGATAAGTAGTGGAAATGAGTTACGTTTTTCATAGTAAAATTATTTTTAATAACCTTTGAATTGTCGGCTCCTCGTTCTTGTTAGTTATCCGTCATCATCTAAGTGAAAGATGAATGTGAGGTGTTTTATGTTCAGTGTGAATGTGACTGAGTTTGGTTTTACGCCGCTGTTAGCAATATTCAAGCAATGTCACGACGGGGGACACTAGAAATGGACTTCACACATTGTACCCATGCGGGAATCGAACCGGGGTCGTCTGCGTGACGAGCGAACGCTATAACCACTAGGCTACCCCATCGCCCCGTTTAAGGTTCAGGGTACACGCCCACACTGATTAGGACCCCCGTTACTGACGGTTACACCAAACTGATAAAAACGAGCACGTTGTAGGCCAGCTTTCTCCGCTGAAGCTATTTATAGCAGCATTAAAACCAAACTCACACAATCATCAGGTGAGACAGGCAGTGGACATCAGGCAGCGTCTCCTTCAATTGAGTTATAATGCGTCACAAAAACAGTTTCTGGCTTAAAAGAACCACATGTCTGAATATCATACAATATCATCAATAACGTCAAAGATTCCTTAGCAACACCAAAACAGAGTCAAACTAAATTAACTCGCTGATGACACCGAACGGGTGTTGAATTTAAAAGAAGTTGAGTTTATGAGTCAGCTAAATCATTCCATCCTGCCGAATATCCCTGCGTTTATTGACTCTGGTATATTCGGTTCAAGACTGACACGATCACAATGACAATGTACGTGATCCTCCACAACAGCAGCAACGTCGTGGTCAGTGGTAGCGTGACATGATCCCGACATTCCTTTCATACCATCCCCACCCACACGCAAACAAATCAGAGCCGTTTTCAATCATTGATGCTTTTTGTCGCCTCTGTGTTATTTGAACGCTTCGGGGAATCTCATTAATCCAGCCACGGTTAATTTCACACTTGCGATGATTGTGTTTATGAAACGAACTCATTTTATGAACTGATTGGACAGGTTTTTCCTTAAAATAATGCTGTCTGAGGTGCGATGGTAAACGTTTTATTCAGAGTAGCAAAACTGTTGGAACTGATTCGTGACACAGGATAGTGTTTTAGTACGATCCAATTACATCAAACAATGAAACAGTGTTGTACTTTTAGAAAAGAACATGGCACCTGCACACATACATAGTTTACAATGATCGTAGTTATAGCCATCCCTGTATTAGGAAACATATATGACAATAGTTATACACATGGCGTAGATGACACCAAGACAAATTAACGTCATGATTTATATTGTTTCAGTTTGTAAAATTCGGTTTCGATATGAATTTCACGTTTACGGGTATAAACAGAAAAGGTACCTTTTGTTGACAAAGCTGTACAACAGTGGCCGCCAACGGCCAACGTCTAACTAACTGATACCAAAACATACACACCTTATACCTTAACCTGTGACCAATTGCTATTGAACTAATACCCACATACCCACCTAATACCTTCACAATGACCAGTAGCTATTAAACTAATACCCACATACGCACCTTATACCTTCACCTGTGACCAGTAGCTATTGAACTAATACCCACATACACACCTTATACCTTCACCTGTGACCAGTAGCTATTGAACTAATACCCACATACACAACTTATACCTCCACCTGTGACCAGTAGCTATTGAACTAATACCCACATACACACCTTATACCTTCACCTGTGACCAGTAGCTATTGAACTAATACCCACATACACGCCTTACACCTTCACCTGTGACCAGTAGTTATTGAACTAATACCCACATACACACGTTATACTTTCACCTGTGACCAGTAGCTATTGAACTAATACCCACAGACCCACCTTATACCTTCACCTGTGACCAGTAGCTATTGAACTAATACCCACATACACACCTTATACCTTCACCTGTGACCAGTACCTATTGAAATCATACCCACATACACGCCTTACACCTTCACCTGTGACCAGTAGCTATTGAACTAATAACCATATACACACCTTATACCTTCACCTGTGACCAGTAGCTATTGAAATCATACCCACATACACGCCTTACACCTTCACCTGTGACCAGTAGCTATTGAACTAATAACCATATACACACCTTATACCTTCACCTGTGACCAGTAGTTATTGAACTAATACCCACATACACGCCTTACACCTTCACCTGTGACCAGTAGTTATTGAACTAATACCCACATACACACCTTACAATTTCACCTGTGACCAGTAGCTATTGAACTAATAACCATATACACACCTTATACCTTCACCCGTGACCAGTAGCTATTGAACTAATACCCACATATACACCTTATACTTTCACCTGTGACTAGTAGTTATTGAACTAATACCCACATACACACCTTACACCTTCACCTGTGACCAGTAGCTATTGAACTAATACCCACAAACACACCTTATACCTTAACCTGTGACCAGTAGTTATTGAACTAATACCCACATACGCGCCTTATACCTTCACCTGTGACCAGTAGCTATTGAACTAATACCCACATACACGCCTTACACCTTCACCTGTGACCAGTAGCTATTGAACTAATACCCACATACACACCTTATACCTTCACCTGTGACCAGTAGCTATTGAACTAATACCCACATACACACCTTATACCTTCACCTGTGACCAGTAGCTATTGAACTAATACCCACATACACACCTTATACCTTCACCTGTGACCAGTAGCTATTGAAATCATACCCACATACACGCCTTACACCTTCACCTGTGACCAGTAGCTATTGAACTAATAACCATATACACACCTTATACCTTCACCTGTGACCAGTAGCTATTGAACTAATACCCACATACACACCTTATACCTTCACCTGTGACCAGTAGTTATTGAACTAATACCCACATACGCGCCTTATACCTTCACCTGTGACCAGTAGCTATTGAACTAATACCCACATACACGCCTTACACCTTCACCTGTGACCAGTAGTTATTGAACTAATACCCACATACACACGTTATACTTTCACCTGTGACTAGTAGTTATTGAACTAATACCCACATACACACTTTATACCTTCACCTGTGACCAGTAGCTATTGAAATCATACCCACATACACGCCTTACACCTTCACCTGTGACCAGTAGCTATTGAACTAATAACCATATACACACCTTATACCTTCACCTGTGACCAGTAGCTATTGAACTAATACCCACATACACGCCTTACACCTTCACCTGTGACCAGTAGTTATTGAACTAATACCCACATACACACGTTATACTTTCACCTGTGACCAGTAGCTATTGAACTAATACCCACATACACACCTTATACCTTCACCTGTGACCAGTAGCTATTGAACTAATACCCACATACACACCTTATGCCTTCACCTGTGACCAGTAGCTATTGAACTCATACCCACATACACACTTTATACCTTCACCTGTGACCAGTAGCTATTGAAATCATACCCACATACACGCCTTACACCTTCACCTGTGACCAGTAGCTATTGAACTAATAACCATATACACACCTTATACCTTCACCTGTGACCAGTAGCTATTGAACTAATACCCACATACACGCCTTACACCTTCACCTGTGACCAGTAGTTATTGAACTAATACCCACATACACACCTTACACTTTCACTTGTGACCAGTAGCTATTGAACTAATAACCATATACACACCTTATACCTTCACCTGTGACCAGTAGCTATTGAACTAATACCCACATATACACCTTATACCTTCACCTGTGACCAGTAGTTATTGAACTAATACCCACACACACACCTTATACTTTCACCTGTGACCAGTAGTTAGTGAACTAATAACCACATACACACCTTATACCTTCACCTGTGACCAGTAGTTATTGAACTAATAACCACATACACACCTTATACCTTCACCTATGACCATGCAGTAGCTATTGAACTAATTACCACATACACACTTTATAAATTCACCTGTGACCAGTAGTTATCAGCTCGGCGCAGCTTCATTTAGAGGAACAGAGGTTCTTGAAGCAAGATGAATCATCGGACTGTTTCGGACATTTACGGAAATCGCCGGAAAGCACTAGCTCACCTCTCGGAGTGTAATCGGGTCACATTCGTAGTGCCGAAGAAATACCTTCAACGAGCTTAAAATAGCACACGCATCGTCCAACCACGTGGGTCTTCCCGGCCTTGAATAGGCCGACCTGTCATTTATCGAGTGAAACGGATGTCAGTGTTATCATTGTTTATCAATATTTATATATAAGTACGAACCTATTTTGATATTCCATATGTCAGACTGTATTTCCTATGTTGATGTCGGTTTCTGGGGGGCTGCTGAACGCCTACATGTATTCCTTTGTAAAGTGCGGCACTCTGAAGTCTTCATCACGTCAAATACACATGCATATGCCAATTGCACCCAATACAAGTGATGACATCAAATCGGCTGATATTTATACCTTTGATATTTTGCTAGAAAAGGAATGCACGAGATTGATTGCTACTAAATTAGTTTTAATATCATAACTGAAAGAATTGTTAACTACATCACCAACTGGTGGTATTAGACAACCCAGACTATGTTAACGGTTATCTCATCGAAATGCCCGAATTACCTGAGCCAGGTATCTGATCTGCCTGATAAACAAATCAATTACGTATGTCGGAGTGCATTATGTTTTATAAAGGTTATCATGAGCGTGCCCCGTGGGCGTCAGAAGGTATCACAAGTAGAACTATAACATCGATGGGGAAGATAATACCAAATCGGAATCATCATTACATGGAATGGGAGCCAAAAACAACGCTTCTTTCAGCGATTAAGTGTAATCCAAAACAGATGACCTTTTTCATACAAACGAAACTCTGTGTCCCTAATCGCCGAGATACATATAGGTGTCGTGTAGATATACAATGTTATTCAACATTATTAAAGGTCATCATCACAAAGCAATTACAATGATGAATAATAAATAAGGCCCTTGTATCACCCCGTCATTAGCCAAGGCACTGTCGCCAGAAGTGTGACCTTATATTTCCATACCTTGATCATATCACGCTCAGACCTAAGTAAAACTGTCAAAGTTTGGCACTGGGAAGATAGCTACCTTGATAGGGCGTACTACGTCCATAGGCCTATGCATCGTATTTGAATGTGTGTCTCTACAAGATCATATCTACATGTTGAGACTGCGGCTCACACAGGCTATGATTCATCAACTAACTTTAAGTATATTGCATATATTTGTTTCGGTGCATATTTTTCACGACTGATTTAGTTCGTACAATTTCTCGAGTACAAAGCACCCTGTGTTAACACAAAACAGCACCGTCAGTGAAACAACCAGCCACGACAACCCGACGACGCCGACCTCACGGGGCACAAAAGGGGTTCACCAGGTAAAACGAAACATCTTCGCTTATCTAAGGACGTTTTTCTGTTGTGATAAGTACCCTAGCTCCTTTCGTTACCCACCGTCTTTCACTGGAGTGAGGCTGGACAACTACTTTAGTCCCTGTCGGGGCGGTGGGGTAGCCTAGCGGTTAAGGCGTTCTCTCGTCACGCCAAAGACCCAGGTTCGATTGCCCACATGGGTACAATGTGTGAAGCCCAAAAGCGGCGTAAAACCCAACTCACACACTAGTTCCGACAGTATGCTGGAAGGGGGATATATATTAAAGTGAATAGTCGGGATGTCACCCTGTCATAGAGAGTATCTTCAGCATCATTCAGAGCTCCATGAATACAAACAAACTCATTATTCGACACAACTTCAGCAGTGATTGAAGCTGAGCACTTTACATAATCACGCTCAAGACTAGCATTGACTGGTTGATATTTTCAACACATTACTACTTAATGATTCGAAAGCAATATAGAGTAAAGACATCGTTGTACACAATTTGGAAAGTCCTAGTTCTCCATCATATGACAGACTTGGGAAAGTGAAAGTTTTGAAGTACCCAGTCTCGACATCGTAAGATAGACTTAAGAAAGTGACAGTTCTCAATTACCAAGTCCCGACATCGTTAGATAGACTTGTGCAAGTCAAGGTTCTAGTGCAAGTAATGAGTCCCGACATCGTAAGATAGACTTAGGAAAGTCACAGTTCTCAATTACCAAGTCCGGACATCGTAAGATAGACTTAGGAAAGTCACAGTTCTCAATTACCAAGTCCGGACATCGTAAGATAGACTTAGGAAAGTCACAGTTCTCAATTACCAAGAACCGACATCGTAAGATAGACTTGGGAAAGTCACAGTTCTCAAGTCAAGTACATAGTATCATAGACTTGGGAAAGTCATCGTGTCATAGACCTAGATGAGTCTCAATGATGAGATCGAGTTTAGGATCAAGTGTATTTAAAGTTTAACACATGAACATTTAACATCTGGTTGACAGAGGCGACTTATATCACCTTCATGCATGCTTGCCACATAATACGGGTACACATAGTAAACTGGTATAATGAAAGCAATCATTACTTGTACGGTATGTATAAAGCTTGCCATACCTACATACCTCCGTCTACGTGTTCTGCCCCTGACAGCGATGAGGCGGTTTAAACTATAAACTGTGTGTTTACCCTAGCTAACGTTTTCAGCTACGGAGACAAAAACGAGACACCTACAGCCCCAAGCGCTCGAAGATCTGTTCCACACATAGGCGCTAATACCCGTCTACACAAAAAACATCCAAATCTGCACGAACTATTTTCTTTGGCGGATATTAGTCAACACTGGAAGACTCCTAATCCGCCTGGCACTCACTTGCCAGAGTGACGTAAGAATACACTGGCGAGCCATGTGGCCTTTGTTAGCGTCGGAGGGAATATGAAAGAAAATAAACACAGGGCGATAACGGTGACAATAGAAGGCGACAGCCTAAAAACTACAGCACGTTTCGGGACGTTTTCGTATGTCCTATACATAAACATCAAATTACATGGTCAAATATTTGCGGTTTAATTTCCTTTTTGTCTTGTATGTGAAGCTTCTATTTAGGTACCAGGATATGTATTTCGGAAGCACAAACCCTTTCAGTTTCGGTACAAGACACACATCCTATACTGAACGCATGATGTACAACGTATTTCCTCAAGTAGGTGTGTATGCACTGAATGTAGGATAGACATTTAGGCTGAGAATTGAAAAAAACGTAAAATACACGTTAACGTCATTTCGAGAAAGCTATACATGACTCACTATAGTTGGAACTCCTCGGTCGTTGACTTGAGGAGAGTGTGTGGGATGAAGAATGTAAGAAACACAAACGCTTCAAGGCCTCTGTTTGTGTAAAGAATATGCATGTGTTGAAATCAAAACTGACATTTTATACTGGGTCAGTTCCATAACACTAAATCTCCCAACATGTAAGTGACAGAGTTGTTTTCTGCCGTTTTCACGATATGGCAATATCACACCGGATGACACCAGAAATGGTCTTCATACGTTGTACTCTTGAAAGGAATTAAGCTCGACGCCCTCAACGAGCGAAGGTTTTAATCACAATTAAGGCTTTAAAATTGTGTCTAAGACGTTATCTCCCCTTGTAATCACTCTACATGCTAGGTTATTCCCCCTTGACGTTCTAATTCCACAAGCTAAGTTATCTCCCTTGACGTCCGTATTCAACACGATAAGTTATCTCCCCTTGACGTTCTCATATCACTAGATACGTTTCTCTCTTTGACTGACGTTCTCATTCTACGCGATAAGTTATCTCCCCTTGACGTTCTCATATCACTAGATACGTTATCTCTCTTTGACTGACGTTCTCATTCTACGCGATAAGTTATCTCCCCTTGACGTTCTACGCGATAAGTTATCTCCCCTTGACGACTTTCTCATATCACTAGATACGTTTCTCTCTTTGACTGACGTTCTCATTCTACGCGATAAGTTATCTCCCCTTGACGTTTTCAGTTCGCAAAATCTTTCCACCCTTCTGTGAAGTATTTCCTTTCATTCAGCCTCATGGACAACTTGGACTAGGGGACATTCGCAACTTGTAGTCTAATAATGAAAGAGAAAACTGGTTATTTGTCGACGATTTACTAATAGGGACATCCTACATGACTATCAGCTAAATCACAAAAAATTGTTGGATTGAAAACAGTTCACATTGTGTACACTCGAACTTCTTAAACCACGGTTAAGCCTTTCGTTTATTTCAGAAAAAAATAATTTTATAAAAAATGTTTTAAATAATCTCATACACCAAAGACAAGTCCATTTACAAAGTAAATCCGAATCGTCCGCGAACGCCCAAACCATCAACAAAAGCACTATGGGTGAAATCCAGCTTTCCTCTTTAAAGCGGATTGAGATGTGTTCTCGTTTCACATGGTTTTAAGTACACAGTTCTTTTGAAAACAGCGTGCCCGAACCGTTTATTAATGTCTTATAAGAAAACCACAAAGTCATCCCTTCTACAAAGATCATCCCGTTATCGGGACATTCATCTTTGAAGATGCATGTTCCCGACCGATGTGTCATCTAGAATTTCCACCTCCGCCATCCCAACTCGACAAGTAGACTTTTTACCAACACGTACTTGGGGCGTACTGATACAAACAAGTAGTCCTCGGCTCACTCTGAGCTGCAGGAGTAAAGGCGATCCTTATCGATGTTTGTAAGTAAAACCGATGTTTGACAGAACATGCAATTGCGTTTAGTGACGACTGTGTCAATACTTGTTTAGTGGGGAGCATGTGTACACACACACCCGACCCTCACACTGACAGGGCGTGGCCATGTTGCCAATATGTCATGAAACCGAGGAAAACCAGTAACTGTTTTCATGATATTAGATCAAGTATTGGCCACGAGGAAGAGGGTGTTCAGACATTGCTGAAATAGTCGTGAGATTGAACCTTTGTTAGTGTCACATTGGTAGGAGAAGATGAAAAGAATAAATCAAAGAAGATATTGACGAAAGAGAAGAAGAAATGCAAGAAAATTTGGAACATTATAACACAGTGGCATATGAAATGAAATGATAATCATGGAAAGTGACTGTACATTTGAGCTGTGGGAAAACAGTATAGAATTGATGATTATATTCAGAATATAGCATGATACCAAATACCCTTTCCCACTCAACATTTGACTAAACATTGCCATTCAGATTAATTGTCACTATATTCAATTGCCATGGAAACATTTGACGTCATCAATCATCTAACGACGTCATATCATTGACGTCATTGGCGTCAAATCGAGTGACTTACGGGCACTACTAGTTGAACATTGCCTTCTGATTATATTACAACAAAATGGGGTGTGTGGGGATGGTGGGTGGTGGTGGTGGTGTGTGTGTGTGTGTGTGTGTGTGTGTGTGTGTGTGTGTTCGTCTTACCATATCATCGTGGATGTGCATGGGTCAAGGCTTAGACTCTAAAAGAGAACTGCACCTAGATTGAGCCATATGAGCAGTGTGCGAAATAGTTTCAAAAGTTTACTAGCCAGTCGGGCTAGCTATATATATGCCTGAAAATTACTAGCCCAAAAAATTATTCACTGGCCCCAAATCTGAATGTAGAATCTAAGGAAAAGATCACAAAAAATAGATGAGAATAAGGTATTGTCGGCATGACATGGGTTTCATCATTAAGCTGCTATCATGATTAACATTTGTGTCAGGCCATAATCTTGCAGGATTTAAAAGTGTATTATAACTTAACAAGTCGGAGAGAGTGATATATTTACAAAATGACCCCATGAAAATTCACTCTCCAGTCGGACCAGTGGCTGGAGATTTACTGGTCCGACTGGATTTTTACTAGCCACGGGCTAGCGGGCTTGTTGGGTAGACGAGTGACGACAATGCTACTAAAAGTAGTCGCCATCGAATAACTGTTTCTTGTGTGCTTCACGTAGCCACGATCAACCATGGGTGGAGACGTCCTTACGCTCGGCAGCAGAGATCAGTCATCAGTAGTACAAGCGGAGTGTCAACAGGCGGAGCTCTGCAGCGGAGTATCAACAGGCGGAGCTCTGCAGCGGAGTATCAACAGAGGGAATTTTGCAGCGGAGTATCAACAGGCGGAGCTCTGCAGCGGAGTATCAACAGGGGGAATTTTGCAGCGGAGTATCAACAGGCGGAGCTCTGCAGCGGAATATCAACAGGGGGAACTCTGCAGCGGAGTATCAACAGGGGGATCTTTGCAGCGGAGTATCAACAGACGGAACTCTGCAGCGGAGAATCAACAGGGGGGAACTCTGCAGCAGAGTATCAACAGGGGGAGCTCTGCAGCGGAGTATCAACAGGCGGAGCTCTGTAGGAACTCTGAGCAAGACTATCTTTGTAGATGGAACTCGGTGACATTTCAAGCATATGATGGTTGTCTGAAAATATTCTTATGTCGACTTGACAATCCAGTGATTGATATCATGAATAACGACGATCGGATGCGATTATACGCCATTATAAAGCAGGGACCCTGACTATCTGATTCATCTTGTCACTACAGTTTGCCCGGGATCAATTCCAATCTCAACAGCAAGTGGCTGTTGAAAGTAGCTTTAGTTAGTGAATGAGTATGGTTTTACGCCGCTTTTAGCAATATTCCAGCAATATCAAGGAAATGGGCTTCACACATTGTACCCATGGCGCTTATCTAGGCTCGGTTTGACAACATCACTGACCCTAGAAGGACACATTGTCTACAGCAGACGCCGCCGGGGTTGTAAATAACAACAGCTGGTGTCACCACAGCCGTAACTGTTTTCTAATTGTCGATTTCAGGCTTGTATGACATTGATTATGGTGATTGATGGGGCAGGTTACACATGTGCTGGGCAAGGGACGGGCTATCGAGGGAATCAAATACTGGCAATTAGCTGGAGTAGAATGCTATCTTTGTCACTGCCTGACAAGTGACGTGAACGGCGAAGAAAGAACACAGACGGCGGTTAGAAAAACAAATATTGTCTATTTTGACAGGTTTCCTTAACATACAACTGTTAAACTTTTTCTTTTCCTTTATAACATTCACAAACAGATCAGTTTCATGTGGCTGTTCAGTCTGATTGACGTTTGACATGAAGAATTTCCTTGTGGATGGTCTGTTTGTACAAAGCGGCCTGAAAGCAACGGCGACGGTCAGCTCTTGAGTGAGTAAGTGATTGTTGGATGGAGGGTGGGGTGGGGTTGACACATGCTGCGAGCGTGAGTGAGTGAGTGGAATTGGTTTAATGCCGATTCCATTCCAGTTGTATGACTGCGCGTCAGCTGGATGAGGATGAGGATGGGGAACTGGATGAGGATGAGGATGGGGAACTCAAACTAATGAAGGTCTTGGATGTTTACCACTGTTTTGAAATCAAAGGGCACGGGTGTGGATGACAAAGGTGAAATGGGATTCGAACCCGCCATCAGAGGTTTCTGGCTTGCCCAAATAACGCTGTCTGCACAGCGAGTTGCTGTGACAACTGAGCCACATGTGCCCCGAGCCTGTCGTATTTATAAACGACCGATCCTGGTGATGTTGGCTCCTACAACACACGTCGGAAGAAGGTGTGTGTTCCCCTGGGTCACGGAGACAACTGACTCTACCGGGGTCTTCTATCACTGACTCTACCAGGGTCTTCTATCACTGACTCTACCGGGGTCTTCTATCACAGAATCAGATTGCGAATCGGCGAGAAGCTCTGGCCCCAATTTCTCGAAACAAACTTAAGTCTGAGTTTTGACATAAGTTAGAATTTTTTACTCAAATTTGAGAAAACGCAGAAAAAAATTATTTCCCAAAATAAACTAAAATCGATATTAAACTCAAACATAATAAACAATTTGAGTTGTTTGGGCTTTTTCATTTTAAAAATGCACCTGAGTTAAAAATTAAGCTGTTTCAAATTGTCAAACTTACTTTGAAATTTGAGTTTGTTTCGAGAAATCGGGGCCGGGACAGTTGAAACATTCCTGTATTGTCTTAAATATTGTAATGTAAATCTGTTTGATAATGCATAAGATGCATATCAACAACAAACGTATCAAGAAAAGGCCGTTATTGATGGTTTCTTCTTCCAGTTATCAAAGAGGTTCGGCAAGGAGAGCATGTGGCATCTACACTGTTCTCCCTGTTTCTAAAAAATCTTTTTTTTAACGATCACAAGCGTAAACACCAGAATGTGACAAGGAAATTATAGCTGTACGATATTAAACATATACATTATGTATTATGTTTTGGCTGTTGACGTATGTTACTTGATGCATTAGTTGTACCAAAATTGCCATATTGTCACGAGTCTGTGGCCATGGTGGAAAGTGTTCATACAACTTCTTAGAAAAATCATCATCCTTAAATGGTATGGATGGTACGGTTACCAAAGTGTCTTTCCCTTTCTATGATGTACTACTCACAAACCTAATCACATCTACTAATAGCTTCATGTGCAATGTTAGCAACAACCTTGACCGATCTGGTAACACCAATGTACAGGACAGGCAAACTTCCCATAAATAGAATGACTTAATTAACTATCGTAGCTATGCCTGGCGCCTTGAACAGTATATTAAAAAAACGGAATTCAGTTACAGAAATGTCATAGAAAGCAAGATTTAAGTTTTCAGTAAGACCAATGTAATTTATTTGTAATATTTGCAAGGACAACACTGTTTGATATCTCTCGATTGTTCCCTCATCTCGAAACTTCAGTTGTAATGAGGTAGATATCGATCCCAATGATTATCCTGAACTCCGACTTATATGGTACTCGGTTGTATGCCATTTAGTTAGTGGCATATTAGTTCAATGTATTCTGGTGGTATGGGGGTTCCTGGTGTCAACCCCTGGTCTTACCCAGTGTCGATGAGGCGGTAGTCTGCTGGTTACGGTGTTTTCTAGTTTCATCGAAGGCCGTGGTTCGTTACCCCAACAGGAGAGGCCCACTTCTGGGATATTACTGGAATATTGAATAACAGCACACACACACGCACGCACGCACGCACGCACGCACGCACGCACGCACGCACGCACGCACGCACGCACGCACGCACGCACGCACACACACACGAGATAAAGAGAGACCCTTTGTGATTTGCGGGATAGAGCATCTGCCTGGAGAGCGGAAAGCTGGATTCGATCTCCCTGATACGTCATACCGAAAGATGTTATGAAGGGTACTTGTTACCATGGCTATACCGAAATGAAGCAATAACTTGTCGTCTCGGAGGCAGCAGTGTCTGGCAGGGGCTGACAGTATTAAAGCGCTTAGTACAAGCGCACGCACGCACACACGTACGCACAGACATTATGTAAGTGAAATACTCATGTCATTTCAAATGATACACTCCATACTCGGTGATAACTTTAGAAATAATGATCTGCAACAACAGTTATTTCTGTTTTTATAAACACATGACAATTTTAGACACTTTTCTGCTGCCTCCAATTATTTACTATCTCCCCCTTGTGCCACAGACACACGTAATCTAATTAAAGGCGAGATGTTACCAATATCAAATAATTATCACGCAGCGCTTGGGCAAATCAGCAGATAAAGTCTCCACTTTCACGACAAATGTGCATTACCGGAAAACGTATCCCTTTACCGTCCAACTAGGTCAGATTGAGATCACCAACTACAAAGAAATATTAGCATGCAGTATTGAAACTTACAACCTATATCACCGTGCCTTCATTGATTCTCTCACTATGACTGGGGAACGACCCTTAGCGCTAATCCCTTAAAAGGTTACTGCACAAACTAAACTGGTTATCGGGAAAATGATAGCATCTGAACTTAAATCTGATTGGTCGTTGGGCGTGAAAGGATTAACTTGTCATGGAGTTGAGGGATTGCACACAAACTGAAGAGAGAATTAAAGATTGAGGCAGGACTATTGGGAGGTATTATTCCATTTCTCGGTCGCTAAAACAAATTTTATGCCCAGAATGCAGAACGCCAATCTAACACTCTGGGACATTCGTAATCCCCTTACTTCAAAAATCTATTTATTTTTCATCTTTCCGTCTCACCCTAGGGAATTAAACGAGGGCTGTTCAATATCCTCGGTTGTCTGGAAATATTATTGTTCGTGGGTGACATATTCAGTGTCGATGAACTATCATTAGTATAACAATGCAAGGGGCGAGGTATACGGGCTTTTGCCGCCCACTCATGAGAACAAATTTGAATGTTTGTAAAAGCTAAAAAGAAACCGTCATGTAATGGCTGGGAGATGTTCATATCATGGGACCCGTAGTGATGACACGTTGACTGACCGTCAATCGACCAGCCTCTAGCAAGATAAGACTATGAGCGAAATATTGTATAGTACTCAACTCTTTATAAGGGTATATTTAAAGAGGTTATTTTGTATACTTTGTGGATATATAATGTATTTAAATATGACCGATTTATTCCTGGGGATAAATGTTATTCTAAATTATATTCAAAACGCTAATCTTGGGATTGAGTGAGGCTAATTGCTTGGATAAAAATAAATAACTTACAAGCCATTTTTCTGTCAGACATGGATTTGATAGATAATTTTTGACAAGCAAGTATTCTCTCACAAAATTACAAGAAGTATCTGACCGACTTACTAGATGCTGCTATTGGAAAAAAAACACGAAGTGCAAGAATAGCATATTTAGAAGAGGCCGACATTTGTAAGTGGGAGCGATCCTGGGACCCCAAAAGTTCATTGAACTCTCTGATTCATCCGTGACGAGTCAGCGCATCTGTTCCCCTGGACATACTTCAAAGCAGTCCAAATGTACTATGCCAGTCTTGGCTAAGTTTTCGTTTAAGCATCAATATATCTGTTTACCAAAACATGTGTTTAATGTCTATTCTTGGGATATAAAGTTACCCATAGGTGCGTACTGCCTTGTACTTGCAATGACTAAATGACTAAATGGATGTCGTGGTCAATCTCGCTGACCGGGTCAAATCCGTAATATTGATTTCTTCAATTGGGGGGATCGAAGCTAGTGATATCAATCATGTGATTGTCTGGTTCAAATTTGATGACTGACTGACTACCGCGACATAGGTGAAGTATTGCTGATTGCGGCGTTAAACGATGAACAAAACCAGTGAAGGACATCTGATCAGTCTGCAAGTTATTCATGTTCTCGCTGATAACAAAGTTCTCGTTCACTTGGTAAATAGTAATGCCCTGTGAAAAGTCTCCTCGTATCGCGGATATATGGTGAATTTAGAGAACAGAGCTTGTATCATATAGAGTCATTATGTTCGAAAACAGCTCACGGAGAACAGGACATCCTACTTTGACCAGTTTACAATGGCTGCCCATCCAAATCCATTGCAACCCCAAATCCACAATCTGGTATACAAGACAACGTATGGTTTGGCCCTGCACACTTTCAGGTACTGATATTACCCCACAAATAGGCCATCTTCTCACGGTCACGTACCTAAACAAAGACGAGAGGCCATTTCAACAATTTGGTCCAGTCTTAGCCACAGTCTGCCTCTGGAAGTAAGAGAATCGGATATGTTGACAAACGTTACAACCGACAAGCTGACCTTGACCTGGGTGTTCAAGCAAGCCTTGGTAGTGATTTGATTATCGTCAAAGCTCATCTGAGTAGTTCTACACGGCATGTGTACAATAAATTCATGAAGAAATTTAAAGCAAGATACTTTTATTGATGTTATACATTTTATTATGATGCAACTTTTCAGTATCGACTTTTGTACCGTTGTCAAGCAAGAGTGCAACAATTTAGTGTTGTATCATTATTTTGTGGGTATTTTATATAAAGAATTAAAGAAAGTCATCGACCCACACCAAAAGACCACGTGAATTTAGGTCACAATGTCAGTTATAGCAACCATGGGATTAAATATATGCTAAATATCTGGGAACATATGATTTTTGGATTGACAACCCACTCGGCACCGTAGGTAAGAAGCTGGCTATAGAATAAAGTAGTGCTTGGATTCAGCGCTCAATGACTACCTCTAACGTGACCAGAAGGAGCTGTGACATATACAGTGTAAGCCTTCTCTATTACCGGTGTATGTAACAGCATCTATATTCAGGGTATGGCATGCTCAGGGTAGGTATTCTACCTCGACAGATACCTTAATCTTTCCACCCGAATACTTCCCATGCTTGAATAATCGAGAAAAAAAGTATCTTGAATTTCAATCAAATCTGCCTCGTCATAATACCTATCGAAAAGACTCCCACCGTCCTGTGATATTTAACAAGTAAAAGTGAAATGGTCGAATACAATTACTTTTGTCATCACCTTAACCGTGCTCCATATTGCTTCATCTTTTCCGCTTTGAAAACCAGCGAAGTAAGGTTGTCCGCACATCGTATCATTTGCGGTTTGTAGAAAGCATGGAATTAAGGCTCCAGGGTAGGTTTACCCAGTGAACTTACCATGGTCATTGCGTACACTGAATTGTCCTGAAGTAATCTTCGACATGCCATGAGAGATTATTCATATTTGGGGCCAAAGGGCATTAACGTGCAAACCAACACATGAATACGTAGCTGAGTAAAGAATCCATTTCACCTGCCCCGTAATTTTTTGGGAAGCTCACATGACAGGTGTACAATAGTCCCTCTCTCGCTTGTCTTGTCTCACGTTTCAAAGAATGCGTTCAAAGATCATCGGATCTTTATTTCAATAGACCTGACGAAAAGGGGACAATTGCCATAGAAGTTAAAGATGGCTGGAAATAATAGTGACTGATTGGGCTGCGAGTTAGCGCAGGGGATTGTTTTTGCTGTCTGTGTCTGCCATCTGTCGATATTAACAAGAAATGGCATATGGGCTTGTGACCTTCACATAGGACAAGATGGCAGAGGCCGATTTCATCGATGGGACGACAGATGTTCATTCTAAGCCTTACATAAAATCGAAGATTTGTATTCGAAGTTACATGTACTATATACAAGCACAGTTTAACTTCACGGTGGTTAAAACTGAAATAAAATATTTGTGGAATTGCTGAATGATATAGGACATCGTTTATGTAACTTCCTGGTTGCTCCACGCTGTATGTTGTATGCTGTATGCTGTATGCCGTATGACACAACAGCATTGATCACACTGGTCGCTGAACGGCCCGGGAAAGAGGAAAGTATATGCCCATGTTTCATGTCGGTATATATAATCAACAAAATAAGACAAGAAACTGTTTTATTTGTGTGCAGCACCTTGTGTTTTCAGTCTCCTGGAAACACTATGACAGCGCTTGTAATGTTTTGCTCAAGTCCTATGTTCAAGGGTTGAAGGGGGGCTGTGGAACAGCCTAGCCGTTAAAACTTTCTCGTAACGCTGAAGGCCCGGGTTCGATTGACCACATAACCCCACTCCCCCATCATAACCCCACTCCCCCACCCCCCATTAATATTTTGATATTGATGGAATATTATTAATGCGGCGTAAACCTAAACTCACTCACTCAAGGATTACAATACTGGCGATGAGTGTGAATAATTTCAAACATATATTGCTTTTCAAAATGATAGCAAACAGAGTTAAAAATCTTTAAAAAGAAGCCCAATTAATTAATGTCACAAATAGGAATCGTCTGGATTATGGCACAAATCTGGAGAATACAACCTATCCAGTATCCCCCTTCAATGTAAGCTCGTTTTGTACCCATCAAGTGTCTGCTTGTTGGTGGTCTTTATTTAAAAATAGTCTGGTATTTCCTTCATAGAGAATAAGACTCTCCAGGCATCTATATAGCGACTATCCCACACTTACACATATCCAATAATTTGATGTTTGTCAATGAAGTGAAATCTGCTCTTCCCACGAAACATACGCTGGAAGGTCAGGGTTCAACGCAGTTTCTTTCACTGCACGCCCTCAACGAGATGTGTAAGTTCCGTTTATAGATCATTCCAGTCAAAGGTAGTAATTACGACCGTGAAATAATTATTTCTGGAGTTATGAATGAAATCTACGGTCAATAAACATGTAAAGATGGAGCGTTCACGAATTAAACTGTTTCGATTCAGTGACTTTTATTACACGGAGAAGTAATCTTCGGTGAATTGATCGTAATGGGTTGCGGAAAGCATTGATCCGCTGAAATAAAGAACCTGTCGGTTCTATTTTTTGCACGACATCAAAATGCATTTTAAATGAAGTTATGAAATTAGCGTTATCATGCTGTGTGAATTAAAGAGTAACTTTGCAAGACACGGGCCGATTTCATAGCGTAAAAGCTGCCCTATTTTTGATTGTTATTCAACTGTCTAAACATACGAAGAAAATTGTGTGTAATGGCTTTGATGTATCACAAGTCTGTGAACCAATTCGAGAGAATTATTTATTAGTTGCGTCAGAGAGGTAGCCATAATAGCGTATATTTAACTGCATGCCGAGTATGACGGCACGGGTCTTAATTAAAGGAGATACACTCCACTGGCAATGTGTCTTGTTGCATTGAATGTGTTTTCTGTGTTAATTACAGATGTATCATGTTCAGTTGATTGTGGATGAATGTCCAAACCGAAACCTGAGTTTCATTAACTAATTCAGACAATGACCTACTTTTCAGCCGATCCGAATTTTCTCGTGTGAAAGTGAAAAGAGACACTACAAACAACTATGTTTACCTTAAATTCCAATTTATTGTTTCATAAGAAAATGGTATTTACAAATTAAGTTTAATTTTAATGTTTAAAAAAGTCGTATTTCTATATTTTATGTCGAAGTTTAGGCAGCATGTCGTTAAATAAGACGTCACAGACTGCCCCTGTTTGAAAAGGTCGTACAATGATTCACAATTCATCTGGCTCATTTGTTACACCTGTTATGTGTTCTTTGCGCTTATGAAGTGTGCTTTTGTAACGTACAATGTGACTGATATAATATCAAGTCCGTACAGACCTCCAAGCTTTTCTAGCGGCCGAGCCTCGCTTTAAAATGTCCACGATTTCCAGATTTCCGTTGTCAGAGCACGCTGTACGATGCACGCTGCACGACGTGTTTGTAAGGATTAGAAGGAGCGTAGTGTTGCAATATACAAGTGATTAGATGTATCAAATAATACTGATTAATATTTATATATCCAGTTGCATGATTTGGTCACAAAATTCTAGACTGGTTATTGTACTAAGTTGCGCAACAGGACGGAACCCAGTCAGAAGGAAAACGAAATGTTTTGACTTGATACTTTCAACAGCTTCAAAAGTATGGAAAACAAGGATGGGATAGAGTGAGTGGTTTAGAGTTTACTTTAGTGGTTGAGTGAGTGAGTGGTATAGAGGTGAGTGAGTGAATTTGATTTTTACTCCGCTTTTAACAATGTGTCCAGCAATATCACGGCGGGGGACACCAGAAATGGGCTTCACATATTGTACCCATGTTGGGAATCGAACCCGGTCCTTCCGCATGACGAGCGAACGCTTTAACCACTAGGCTACCCCACCACCCCAGTGAGTGATCGAGATTCAGATGCATTACAAATAAGTTTTCATGATTCACGTCACTGACATATCAAATTTTGGCCAGTGAGTGAGTGAGTGATATGAAACCATGACCCCACTACTACTGAGATCATGACACCAGATAGCAATGCAAATGACATCTTGTTATGAAACCATGACACCAAACTCACTAATAACATGACATCAAGACAACTGACATCATTACACCGATACAACTTAATGTTACACCAACAGCTGATTGATAAGGAATTGGTAACGAAATCACTCTAAGACATACAAGTCAACCTGGACTCAATATTTTTCTTCAAGGACGTCTTCTTCAACATATGAATACAGCTCCGCTTCGAATACATTCCACAATTTTCCAAAACAGCGCTAACCAAGTTGAACTGTTAAACTCGAAAGCAGATTACAGTTATTGTCTCTTTATGGCGCGGATTTATCGCCGAGATTAACAATGCGCACTTCTGGACCTCTGATTGCCATAACCGAGGTTTCCGAGTGCGCGCCATGCACCCATCTACACTGCTGTCATTCATTCAGATGTTCATTGCGTCTGAATACCCACAACCAAAATAATCTTGAAGATACATTAGTGCCAATCTTGGCTGTATGCTCGGTTAGTCATGTTTTATAGAACGCTTGTCACCAGCAATCAAAGATGGCTTGAAACGATGCTCAAGCTTTGATCTCGGGTTAAACAGGCAAAGAGCTCGCATGCAGTCTGCTTCTTCTCGTTTTAATTCGCTAATTATTTGATGAGGTCTTTAGCTAAGGGTTTTTCTCTCGTCGCGTCATTGAGAACACACCGTGTAAACAGCACTGATCTGGTTGAATGTTATCACGGTGTTGCCGCTGATGTTGTATCTCGTAGGACTAGGTTTACAACTGGGAGGCGTATATTTGGCAAAATAGTTTGTTGTTTATCAACAGTTTTATTATAAACGCAAAAACCCGCCTACACCTTACGTCATCGTGTTCGTGTTTTGGTTAACAAGATATGTTGGTTTTCAGCGGTGGAAGTTGTTTGTTTATCGTAGGTCATAAATAGCAAAACCCGGTACCCAGATAATTTGGAATGTAACGTTCGTGTATGAATGAATCTAGTGACGCAGATGGAAAGGTGATTACATTACAAGCTTGGGCAACTTCAATTCTATTTCTTTCCCTCCTTCTTCAACATATGCAGTGGGAACTACGGGTCATGCCCACCTGGAGGTCAAGGTCAAATCCAATCAAGGTGGAACCTAAGGAACCATGGCAAGAACTGAGAATGCTTAAACAATTTTTACACTGGTCATAGGTTCAAATCCCATTTTTTAGAAAATATATTCCTTTGTTCGTCCCCGTGTCCTCGTCCTTGTCCTTCCTCGTGTCCGTTCCAATGTCCATGTCCTTGTCCATCTCCGTGTCCGTCCTCGTGTCCATGTCCTTGTCCGTCCTCGTGTCTATGTCCTTGTCCGTCCTCGTGTCTATGTCCATGTCCTTGTCCGTCCTCGTGTCCATGTCCTTGTCCGTCCGACTGTCTGTATGTCCATGTGCGTGAGCCCATGCCCGTCTCCGTGTATATGTACGTATCCGTGTTGGTGCGCCCGTGTCCATTTGTCCGTGCCCGAGTCCGTGTCTGGTGGACTACAGAGAAACGTTACAGGCTATGCAATTTGCATCTTTTCAACCTTTTCTCCTTGAAAGGGCTCGCGTACTGTGATATTACACAAATGCTGTTGAAACCAGTGATAAACCAAACTCAGTCTCTGTACCAAGGCTCCGTGGTCTTTAGGATAGATTACACTGATGTACTGTCCGCTGAGTGGGAAATTTTGGTAGTTCGAACTCTTGAAGGAGTCATTTGTAATCAGCAGACGGTCTGTCGTTGCTGGTTGTTCCCCGTGTGCCGCAGTGTGCCGTATTGTGCCGCAGTGTGCCGTAGTGTGCCGTATTGTGCCGCAGTGTGCCGTATTGTGCCGTATTGTGCCGCAGTGTGCCGTATTGTGCCGTATTGTGCCGTATTGTGCCGCAATGTGCCGCAGTGTGCCGTATTGTGCCGCAGTGTGCCGCAGTGTGCCGTATTGTGCCGTATTGTGCCGTATTGTGCCGTAGTATGCCGTAGTGTGCCGCAGTGTGCCGTATTGTGCCGTATTGTGCCGCAGTGTGCCGTATTGTGCCGTAATGTGCCGCAGTGTGCCGTATTGTGCCGCAGTGTGCCGTAGTGTGCCGTATTGTGCCGCAGTGTGCCACAGTGTGCCGTATTGTGCCGCAGTGTGCCGTATTGTGCCGCAGTGTGCCGTATTGTGCCGCAGTGTGCCGTATTGTGCCGTATTGTGCCGCAGTGTGCCACAGTGTGCCGTATTGTGCCGCAGTATGCCGTATTGTGCCGTAATGTGCCGCAGTGTGCCGTATTGTGCCGCAGTGTGCCGCAGTGTGCCGTATTGTGCCGCAGTGTGCCACAGTGTGCCGTATTGTGCCGCAGTGTGCCGTATTGTGCCGCCGGGTGCCGTATTGTGCCGTATTGTGCCTCAGTGTGCCGTATTGTGCCGCAGTGTGCCGTATTGTGTCACAGTGTGCCGTATTGTGCCTCAGTGTGCCGTATTGTGCCGCAGTGTGCCGTATTGTGCCGCAGTGTGCCGTATTGTGCCGCAGTGTGCCGTATTGTGCCGCAGTGTGCCGCAGTGTGCCGTATCTTGCCGTATTGTGCCGCAGTGTGCCGTATTGTGCCGTATTGTGCCGCAGTGTGCCGTATTGTGCCGCAGTGTGCCGTATTGTGCCGCAGTGTGCCGTATTGTGCCGCAGTGTGCCGTATCGTGCCGTATTGTGCCGTATTGTGCCGCAGTGTGCCGTATTGTGCCGCAATGTGCCGTATTGTGCCGCAGTGTGCCGTATTGTGCCGTATTGTGCCGCAGTGTGCCGTATTGTGCCGCAGTGTGCCGTATTGTGCCGCAGTGTGCCGTATTGTGCCGTATTGTGCCGTATTGTGCCGTATTGTGCCGCATTGTGCCGTATTGTGCCGCATTGTGCCGCATTGTGCCGTATTGTGCCGCAGTGTGCCGCAGTGTGCCGTATTGTGCCGCAGTGTGCCGTATTGTGCCGCAGTGTGCCGTAGTGTGCCGTAGTGTGTGCCGCATTGTGCCGCAGTGTGCCGTATTGTGCCGTATTGTGCCGCAGTGTGCCGTAGTGTGCCGTATTGCCGCAGTGTGCCGCAGTGTGCCGCAGTGTGCCGCATTGTGCCGCAGTGTGCCGCATTGTGCCGCAGTGCCAGTGTGCCGTAGTGTGCCGTATTGTGCCGCAGTGTGCCGTATTGCCGTATTGTGCCGCAGTGTGCCGTATTGTGCCGTATTGTGCCGTATTGTGCCGCAGTGTGCCGTATTGTGCCGCAGTGTGCCGTATTGTGCCGTATTGTGCCGCATTGTGCCGTAGTGTGCCGTAGTGTGCCGTAGTGTGCCGTATTGTGCCGTATTGTGCCGCAGTGTGCCGTATTGTGCCGTAATGTGCCGCAGTGTGCCGTATTGTGCCGCAGTGTGCCGTATTGTGCCGCAGTGTGCCGCAGTGTGCCGTATTGTGCCGCAGTGTGCCGTATTGTGCCGCAGTGTGCCGTATTGTGCCGCAGTGTGCCGTATTGTGCCGTATTGTGCCGCAGTGTGCCGCAGTGTGCCGTATTGTGCCGCAGTATGCCGTATTGTGCCGTAATGTGCCGCAGTGTGCCGTATTGTGCCGCAGTGTGCCGCAGTGTGCCGTATTGTGCCGCAGTGTGCCACAGTGTGCCGTATTTTGCCGCAGTGTGCCGTATTGTGCCGCCGGGTGCCGTATTGTGCCGCCGGGTGCCGTATTGTGCCGTATTGTGCCGCAGTGTGCCGTATTGTGCCGCAGTGTGCCGTATTGTGTCACAGTGTGCCGTATTGTGCCTCAGTGTGCCGTATTGTGCCGCAGTGTGCCGTATTGTGCCGCAGTGTGCCGTATTGTGCCGCAGTGTGCCGCAGTGTGCCGTATCTTGCCGTATTGTGCCGCAGTGTGCCGTATTGTGCCGTATTGTGCCGCAGTGTGCCGTATTGTGCCGCAGTGTGCCGTATTGTGCCGCAGTGTGCCGTATTGTGCCGCAGTGTGCCGTATTGTGCCGCAGTGTGCCGTATTGTGCCGTATTGTGCCGTATTGTGCCGCAGTGTGCCGTATTGTGCCGCAGTGTGCCGTATTGTGCCGTATTGTGCCGCATTGTGCCGTATTATTGTGCCGTATTGTGCCGCAGTGTGCCGTATTGTGCCGCAGTGTGCCGTATTGTGCCGTATTGTGCCGTATTGTGCCGCAGTGTGCCGTATTGTGCCGCAGTGTGCCGTATTGTGCCAGTGTGCCGTATTGTGCCGTATTGTGCCGCAATTGTGCCGTATTGTGCCGCAGTGTGCCGTATTGTGCCGCAGTGTGCCGTATTGTGCCGTATTGTGCCGTATTGTGCCGTATTGTGCCGCAGTGTGCCGCAGTGTGCCGTATTGTGCCGTATTGTGCCGCAGTGTGCCGTATTGTGCCGTATTGTGCCGCAGTGTGCCGTATTGTGCCGTATTGTGCCGCATTGTGCCGCAGTGTGCCGTAGTGTGCCGCATTGTGCCGCAGTGTGCCGTAGTGTGCCGTATTGTGCCGCATTGTGCCGCCGCAGTGTGCCGTATTGTGCCGCAGTGTGCCGTATTGTGCCGCAGTGTGCCGCATTGTGCCGCAGTGTGCCGCAGTGTGCCGTATTGTGCCGCAGTGTGCCGCATTGTGCCGCAGTAATGTGCCGCAGTGTGCCGTATTGTGCCGCAGTGTGCCGCAGTGTGCCGCAGTGCCGCAGTGCCGCCACAGTGTGCCGTCTTGTGCCGCAGCAGTATGCCGTATTGTGCCGCAGTGTGCCGTATTGTGCCGCAGTGTGCCGTATTGTGCCGCAGTGTGCCGCAGTGTGCCGTATTGTGCCGCCGTGTGCCGTATTGTGCCGTATTGTGCCGCAGTGTGCCGTATTGTGCCGCAGTATGCCGTATTGTGTCACAGTGTGCCGTATTGTGCCTCAGTGTGCCGTATTGTGCCGCAGTGTGCCGTATTGTGCCGTATTGTGCCGCAGTGTGCCGCAGTGTGCCGTATTGTGCCTCAGTGTGCCGTATTGTGCCGCAGTGTGCCGTATTGTGCCGTATTGTGCCGCAGTGTGCCGCAGTGTGCCGTATTGTGCCGCAGTGTGCCGTATTGTGCCGCAGTGTGCCGTATTGTGCCGCAGTGTGCCGTATTGTGCCGCAGTGTGCCGTATTGTGCCGCAGTGTGCCGTATTGTGCCGCAGTGTGCCGTATTGTGCCGCAGTGTGCCGTATTGTGCCGCAGTGTGCCGTATTGTGCCGCAGTGTGCCGTATTGTGCCGCAGTGTGCCGTATTGTGCCGCAGCCTGTTTTAGCAGTTGAAACAGAAACAATCGAGCTATTAATCAATGCTTAATCAACATATTAATCAAATCAGCGATACAATTCTCTTTCAATGTATGTTGAATTATCCATATAAAGTCAGATTATTAAGTTAAGTTATAAATCGCGCAATGTTCCACATTAGGCACTTCAAGAAACTGCCAAGAATAGAAAGTATAGGCGTGGGTGTGATGGTGTTTTAAAATAGAACAAAAATGAAATAGTGTATTCCATGGTGCAATTTGTAATACGGGTATCAAGTTCGCATTGCGTCGGCGACTGGTACGGCTTAGTAACGTCTGCAAAGGTCTGGATTGGTTGTAGTCAAACCCTGTGTTCAAGTGTATGCGGCCCCTTTGCCCTGCAGTTCGTCAACAACAACTGGGGTAGCCTAGTGGTTAAAGCGTTGGCTCATCACGCCGAAGACCCGTTTTCGAATCCCCACATGGGTACAATGTGTGAAGCCTATTTCTGATGTCCCCCGCCGTGGTATTGCTGGAATATTTGTCAAAACGGCGTAAAACTAAACTCACTCACTCAATCATTAACAACAACACAATAATCACTTCAGGTACAGCGAAACCCCGTTAATCCAGACGGAGCCGCTCCTAGTGAAACCATTCTGTACCGAAATGTGAGGAATAACGAGGTAATATTCATCTAGCTGTATTAGGAGGTTCCAAGCAGTGTTTGTATAATGCAAGGCGAGTGGCCGGAATATCGCGAGGTCCGGACTAACGAGGTCTATCAGAACAATATATCCCTTGTAGAGCCCTTTCAATAGGAGCAGTGTACAGTGTAGTGCTTCAGGGGTTACAGCGTCCGTTCAGATATAAAACCAACACATCAATGTTAGTGTTATAGCACATTAATTTCGTATGTATTCTCGCCACATCAATGTAAGCGTTAACCGACATATTGTCCCAGATGCGCGTTAATATCCACATATTATGTCGGTAGATCTAACCATGCCATAATGTGTATACTGTACTGCCAGCAGGACGCTAGCCACCGCTACCACCTGCTGATATTGTCATATATAACACGAATAAAGATATAAAACATAGATAAAGCTCCACTGTCTTCACTACTGACGAAAGGCTGGGAGTAACTGTCACTGAAGAGACACCCTATAATGTTCAAAAGTACAAGTATATGTTGCTTTGTGTCGATGGCTAAGGTGAGACAATACGGTAACCAGGAATCTGGCCGTAAAACACAATTTGGTGTGAAACTAACAAACAACATAGAGATCTTATAAATATATCAACAAATGTTGTCAAATTTAATTATACAGTGAGTGAGTGAATTTAGTTTTACGCCGCACCCAGCAATATTCCAGCCATATGGCGGCGGTCTGTAAATAATCGAGTCTGGTGCCGACAATCCAGTGATCAACAGCGTGATCATCGATCTACGCAATTGGAATACGACGACATGTGTCAACGAAGTCAGCGAGCGTGATCACCTGATCCCGTTAGTCGACCTTTACGACCAGCATGGGTTACTGAAGATCAATTCTAACCCGTAACATATGTTATATTTGGGATTACACTTTCTTTGTAAAGTGCAGAATCTAGTACTTTTGTTGGGTTGAGTCCCATCCGGGATTCGAACCCAAACCCTCAGGGTCAGGCACCTAACCGCCAGCACACAAAATCAGACGCCTAGACCGCTCAGCCACCGCGGCTTCCACAAAAATGGAAGTCGGACAACTGGTAGTCTAGACTGCGGACTTTGTGTACCCCTCTGATAAGTGTTAATTGGCACGGCTCCCACGGCCGAAAGCTATGAAATACACAATGCCATTTAGAAAGTGGTCAAATGTAACATATGGGGTTACACTTTCTTTGTAAAGTAAAGATTCTAGTACTTTTGTTGGGTTGAGTCCAACCCGGGATTCAAACCCACACCCTCAGAGTCAGGCGAACTCCTAATCTAAATATAGTAACGAGCACACCACAACTCTCAACTGAGAATCTTAACACAAGCACAAATACAACACTGCTCCATAGCGAATAACACTGCCACATAACGATATTGTAACAGATTAGTTAATTTACATAACATCCTGCTTTCGCCAGATCGCTTACGTTTGCATTTCTACGGGAAAGAGAAGGAAAGCAATACTACAAGACAGGAAATATATCTAACGATCGTGAGTGAGTAATATCCTAATATCCTTCGAACCCCCTGAAAACACACACACACACACATCTGGATACGCCAATGACGGGTACGGATAACACAATACGAATGTGTAGAAATGTCCGATGTAACTTACTATCAATTACCGAGAATGTTTGTGAATTTACAGGAAACGATTCACTGACAACCATGTGGGTGTAGCACCTTGGTTCAACAGCAGGCTGAGGGTTGACTTCGGTACATCGTCGACTGGTCCACCACTGTGTGTATGTGTGCCGGATCTGTACGAGTCATCTGAGCAATCCAGCTGTCGCTGGTTATTGTTGTCTACTTCACTGATAAACAATGGATTCTCCATTACAGATCCGGGTGTGAGGGCGGTTGACAGCGTGAGATGTACATGCTGGGTTTGTCGTTGTTGATGGTGTCAGTTTAGTGCTTAAAGCGACTGATCCCGTCACTGAGTGACGTGTTTTTCTGTATTTATTGCAATGAAACGAAACACACAGAATGAAATATCTATATTAAGAACATGTTGGTCATGAACATCGGAAGCATTCATCTATAGGTAATGACTGTATAATGCGTCATCACCCGCGCGCGCATGCACGCACGCACGTACACACGCACACACACACACACACGTGCTTAATGGAATATTGTTAAGTGGAAAGCATGGTGGCATGTGTCCTTCTGTGCAGAGCAAAAATGGTACATTGATAAATAACATACGCATATGAGTGAGTGAGTATGGTTTTACGCAGCTTTTATCAATATTCCAGCGATATCACAGCGCGCCTGACCACCCGATCCCGTTAGTCGCCGCTTACGACAAGCATGGGTTACTGAAGATCAGTATTCTAACCCGAATCTTCACGGGTCACACCGACCAAGAGAAACACATTTCTAAGTTACCTCTTCCTCGAACATGTGCATTTTTCCATGATGGTACCCAATGAGCTTTTTCTTAAGGCTTGAAGACTAAAAGTGTCACGTGATCCAAAAAGATGGTCCAACGGAAAGCTTCACGACAACTGCAACAATTTGGAGGTTTTGGATTGGACCCTCAGGGGTTGGTTTATGTATTTAACCGACCGAAGTGTCCTCGTTGATGAGAGCAGCATGTACTGTCGATTTCGATACATCCAAAACTAGGCAAATGCAAGGCACAAGTCTTTTTTTGAAACGCCAAAATAGGTGACATGCCCCCACCACCAGCCCCCATGCCCGTAAAATACCCCATAAATATAACCTAATTGTACAATATACAGGTACTTGTTCGATCGGTACTCACGCATCACTATATTTATTTATAGTATATGATATTGAGGGTACCGAAACTAAATCGGATAACAGCCTCTGTGTAGTAATCCTATACTTATAACAGTTTATAACTTGGTATAGAGCTGATTGACCTTTTACTGGTACGGCTTTGGTACACTTTCGGTCACCGTGACCCGGGTTCTTACAATAATGTCAGGAATATTTGGATATTGTAAACACAATGTTATGTCGCATGCAATCCAAAAACATATCAATCAAATACATTATTGCAGTTTGTTTCATGTGTATGTTTATTATACGAGGTGTCAACATTTGTCTCGCTGCACACTCCCACAACGCACGTGTAAGCAGCCCACGGGCAGGATGTGAGGACCTGGTCTGTCATACAACGTCATACACCGTGAGGTGACGTCAATGGTGTACAATGCACAATGTTATATTGGGAAATTAACGCGGTTTGGGGAGGGGGCGTTTCCGTGCCATGCTCTCTTATTCTATTTTATTAATATTTCATATACGGAGATTCGAAACGTACCTTGAAGACCCGCGATAGAATTAGTCTTCAGCAAACCATTCTTGTCGTAAGTGAGTGAGTATGATTTAACGCCGCTTTTAGCAATATTCCAGCAATATCACAGCTGGGGACACAAGAAATGGGCTTCACACGTTGTGCCCATATGGGAAATCGAACCCGAATCTTCAGCGTGACAAGCGAATGCTTCAACCAAGCTACCCGACCTTCCCGCATGACATAAGAGGCGACTAACGGGATGTCAGGCTCGCTAACTTGGTTGACACGTCATTGTATCCCAACTGCGTAGATCGATGCTCATGGTGTTAATCACTGGTCCAGACTCGATTATCTACAGACCGCTGCCATACAGCTGGAATATTGCTGAGCAACGTTAAGCAACAGACATACAAAAACGAACCCATTCCTTCAGCAAGAGTGATATTTCGGCCAGCCATTTTGTCATTCTCCTTAGCTCAGTTGCTTACATCAAAGAATACTTATTTTACATATTGTCTTGCAAAATATCTATTTTTTGCCATGAAAAAAGAAATAAATTTCTTTCAGTCTTCGTACCCACAAATGTATAATTGTGCAGCTCTCATGATGTTGTACGGTGCTCTAATGGTTGTATATTCTGTACACCTAATGTATAATGGGCCTGTGGCCCCTTTACTGAATAAAACTCTCTCTCTCACATAGTCATTTTCAGTTTCAGAGGGAAAGCACCGAATGAAGAAAATAAATAAATAGAAAAGCATCATGTTAAACGCCAAACAAAGCAAACTAGAAGCTGTATGACGACACTGTGAACAATCAAACCTGGTCCAGCAAGGTCAGTGGTGGACATCGGGAGCGACACTCTACGGTCACGATACGATGACGTATCAACCAAGTCTGCGAACCTAACCACCAGATATATTTGTTTGTATTACAAGGGGTATGCACATTAAATGAAACACCGAGACCAAGTAGGGTTGGTCTAAGTTAACGCTCATCACGTACCGCACGTGCATTTGTTTCACTGTTCCAACTACTGCGCTTACCCCCTTGTAATACAAACCAAAACTAACGATTTGAATCTATGATCGTTTGTTCAACAACTTTTATCCGATTTACTTTTGTGTTGAAAGTGAAATTCATCTGTACGTTTTCACTGCGAACAGACAATAGTCTCAAGGCTACTTAAAGTTATGGATGTTGACCATTCGTCATGAGTGTAATTGGTCACCACCGGCCTCACTGTACTGTTTTCGTTTGTACAAGAGTTGCCTTTGTTGAGAGATAAATAGGGCGAATGTTGCGAGCTCAAAAGGTGAAAGTACGAAGCCTTCGTCAGTCACTTCAATTCTTCAAAGGGCGATGTGGTAGCCTAGTGGTTAAAGCGTTCGCTCGTCACGCCGAAGACCCGGGTTCGATTCCCCACATGGGAACAATGTGTATAGCCCATTTCTGGTGAACCCCGCCGTGATATTTCTGGAATATTGCTAAAGCGGCGTAAAATAAAACTCACTCACCCAGTTCTTATACTAATCAAATAAAGGATTATACTATGCAACTAAATACTGGTAAAATTCGTTCCAACACAGGTTCTTGTGGACCACCGGGTTGAACTATAATGGACACCATCTTGGATGGTAGACTGAAAGCGAAACAAACAATAAATAGTTTTCCGACGGTGGTGTTTCCAACGTTGCAGTGTCGCCGTAACCTCTTCGCCACGACAAAGAATGCGTGTACTTAGAGTATACCCTTGACACCCGGTGTCACTGATTCAGTCGCAGCATTTTTTCTACAATTCAGTCACTTCACACCTTGTTTCCGCTGCCACGTGCGGCAATGCCGGAGAAAAGAGTCTCCTTTTCGCACAGGCGTTAAGATTGAAAAACTCCTGCAGTTTGATTACCCTATTTCCTAAATTAGATCCTGTATATTTTTATGTTGTGTGGGAGGTTGTGGTATTTCGATACCCATATTTACCTTCATCGTTATCGGGCCTGGCAGCCAAAATAAGGTAAAACTCAGAGATTAGTATCTCACAGTCCGGGAGGCGATATTTGCCTGGACATTTAGATAGCGGCTGCCTACATCGGAGTATCACCATGTACTCGGAAATGGTAACGTTGTACATCTATTAGCGCTCATGTTTGTGTTAAAAGACCCTCTCTGCATCGCAGTGATCCTACTGATAGTAACAGCCACGTTAATTAGAGTTAAGATGGGGAAGGAATCAATCTTACGTCACGTGGGAGGAGCACGTGTGAATAAAATATGTCGGTCAGTACATGAAGGGGTTCACTGCAGTCTTCTCACGAAGGAGGTGGAAACAATATTTGTGTTTCAAACTTATAATGTATATTTAGCATGAGTATATTTGGAATGCAGTGTGGATTCCCCGTAGGCTCAAGTCGTCAACTGTATTTTCATTACGAGTGCTGTGTTGTGTCAAGCTGTGTTGTGTTGTTGTGCAACTTGGTGCTAGTGTATGCATGCTGCAGTGCTATGTAATGTTTTCCACACCTTAGCTGCGTTATTCTTTGATGTATTGAACGTTTCTACAATACGTTGTGTTGTGTACGAAAGTGTATGGACTATTTTTTTATCTGTCTTTCATTGCTTTGATTTGGTAGAACACTTTGCATGTCACAAGTCGATCTTTTCAATACATTCTCTCTGAGAATAGGTAAACGTCGGCAACCGTACTTTAGTTTTACTTTGATCAAACAAAATTCGTTTTGTTACGAACAGTTGACCTTGGTCTGTGCTAAGTCAACAGTAGGAAAGTGAAAGGTAGCACGTTTGTAAACGGTGCGGGGCGGTGGGGTGTAGCATCTTCGTAAACGGTGCGGGATGGTAGGATTTAGTATGTTCGTAAACGGTGCTGGGCAGGGCGGTGTAGCATCTTTGTGAAAAGCACGGGCAGTGGGCGTAAGATGTTCGTAAACGGCGCGGGACAGTGGATGTAGCATGTTCGTAAACGGCGCGGGACAGTGGGGTCTAGCATCTTCGTAAACGGTGCGGGATGGTAGGATTTAGTATGTTCGTAAACGGTGCTGGGCAGGGCGGTGTAGCATCTTTGTGAAAAGCACGGGCAGTGGGCGTAAGATGTTCGTAAACGGTGCGGGGCAGTGGGGTGTACCGTGTTTGTAAACGGAGCGGGGCAGTGAGGAGTAGTATGTTTGTAAACCGTGCGGGGCGATGGGGTGTAGCATGTTCGTAAACGGTGCGGGACAGTGGGGTCTAGCATCTTCGTAAACGGTGCGGGGCGGTGGGATGTAGCATGTTCGTAAACGGCGCGGGACAATGGGTGTAGCATGTTCGTAAACGGCGCGGGACAGTGGGGTCTAGCATCTTCGTAAACGGTGTGGGGCGGTGGGATGTACCATGTTCGTAAACGGCGCGGGACAGTGGGTGTAGCATGTTCGTAAACGGTGCGGGACTGTGGGGTCTAGCATTTTCGTAAACGGTGCGGGGCGGTGGGATGTAGCATGTTCGTAACCGGTGCGGGGTAGTGGGGTGTAGCATCTTCATAAAGGGCACAGGCTGTGTGCTGCATCATCTGCGTGAAAGGCACGGGGCGGTGGGTGTAGCATTTTCGTCAACGACGCGAATTGATAAACGCAGTTCTTACATCTTTCTGATGTTTTGTGAAAGATCGTTAAAATCGGTGTAAAATAATATTAATCAGTCACTCTGAAGACCAGTTTTTGCGACTTTGATGCACTAAGTGATCCATCAGTGAACTAAAAGGACACTCGCATATCTGAATTTGTATGGCGTACACTTATTTTGCATACAAAACAAGACGGCAAACAAAACCTACAGCTGAATGTCTGACAATGCCGCTGACCTACCGTGTCCACAGTTTGATAAACTATAAAAGCGGCTTATGGTTTACTGTTTGGGAATTTATGACCGTGTGTAGGATACTTGTCATAACTTTTAAAGCTGGACGTACTCGTAAATTACCTAAAACAGGTTAAAGTCTTTAAATAATCAATCACAAATTTTACCGTTCAGCTCAAGAGGAATGTCACAATGACCTTGACTTCATCTGGCATGACCTTTGAGGTTGATTCTTTTTCATACCGTTGCTCTAAGTGGTTTAAACTAGTGTGAACTTTCAATGATAAGAAAAAAGCTATTTATATACACTGAGTGCTAAGGTGAGGCTTACTCTATTGTAAAGAAGTACCCCGATGGCATTGTCAAGTTTTATCTGTTATTTCTCAAAGGATAGGGCCACTAGTTAACGTAGCAATTATAGAGCGGTGCCCACTGTCAATAGAGCTGCTTCGGAATTCGGTCAGCTTGAATAATAGGCTATAATAATCATCTTTAAAGTGATAAGACTAGAATTTTTTGAGACATTTGCCGACGGGCAAAACTCTTTCTGCAAAGTTCTACTGAGGATATGCTTCCCAATATAGCCGGTGTTGTACCTAGACTCGTGCTCTCAAGTATCAAATGTCATATAATTTTTATGACATAAACTACAAGTACAGGTAGAGCAGTTTTCAAATGGCAACCGCATCTGTTGAACAATCACGTAGGTTTGTAAAGCCGTCAGTGGGGTTTGCTGTGTAAACACAATCACACAGTTTTCATTTTTATCCTTCACCTCACTTTTATCACACTGCTTTCCTTATAATCCTTTACCCTCACTTTTATCACACTGCTTTCCTTGTCATCCCTTCCCCTCACTTTTATCAGATTGCTTTCCTTGTAATCCTTTACCCTCACTTTTATCACACTGCTTTCCTTGTAATCCTTTACCCTCACTTTTATCACACTGCTTTCCTTGTCATCCCTTCCGTTCACTTTTATCACACAGCTTTCCTTGTAATCCTTTACCCTCACTTTTATCACACTGATTTCCTTGTAATCCTTTACCCTCACTTTTATCACACTGCTTTCCTTGTCATCCCTTCCGTTCACTTTTATCACACAGCTTTCCTTGTAATCCTTTACCCTCACTTTTATCACACTGATTTCCTTGTAATCCTTTACCCTCACTTTTATCACACTGCTTTCTTTGTTATCCCTTCCCTTCACTTTTATCAGATTGCTTTCCTTGGCCTTTCACTTTTATCCATTCTCTCACTTTATCAGATTGCTTTCTTTGTATTCATTTTCTCACTTTTAAGAGGCTGCTTTCCTTGTTATCCATTATCTCATTTTTATCAGACTGCTTTCCTCGTTATCCCTTCCCCTCACTTTTTTCACACTGCATTCCTTGTTATCCATTATTTCACTTTTATCAGACTGCTTTCCTCGTTATCCCTTCCTCTCACTTTTTTCACACTGCATTCCTTGTTATCCATTATTTCACTTTTATCAGACTGCTTTCCTCGTTATCCCTTCCCCTCACTTTTTTTTCACACTGCATTCCTTGTTATCCATTATTTCACTTTTATCAGACTGCTTTCCTCGTTATCCCTTCCTCTCACTTTTTTCACACTGCATTCCTTGTTATCCATTATTTCACTTTTATCAGACTGCTTTCCTCGTTATCCCTTCCTCTCACTTTTTTCACACTGCATTCCTTGTTATCCATTATTTCACTTTTATCAGACTGCTTTCCTCGTTATCCCTTCCTCTCACTTTTTTCACACTGCATTCCTTGTTATCCATTATTTCACTTTTATCAGACTGCTTTCCTCGTTATCCCTTCCCCTCACTTTTTTCACACTGCATTCCTTGTTATCCATTATTTCACTTTTATCAGACTGCTTTCCTCGTTATCCCTCCCTCTCACTTTTTTCACACTGCATTCCTTGTTATCCATTATTTCACTTTTATCAGACTGCTTTCCTCGTTATCCCTTCCCCTCACTTTTTCACACTGCATTCCTTGTTATCCATTATTTCACTTTTATCAGACTGCTTTCCTCGTTATCCCTTCCTCTCACTTTTTTTTTTCACACTGCATTCCTTGTTATCCATTATTTCACTTTTATCAGACTGCTTTCCTCGTTATCCCTTCCTCTCACTTTTTCACACTGCATTCCTTGTTATCCATTATTTCACTTTTATCAGACTGCTTTCCTCGTTATCCCTTCCTCTCACTTTTTTCACACTGCATTCCTTGTTATCCATTATTTCACTTTTATCAGACTGCTTTCCTCGTTATCCCTTCCTCTCACTTTTTTCACACTGCATTCCTTGTTATCCATTATTTCACTTTTTTCACACTGTTTTCTTTGTTATCTTTTGTTTATCCTCTCCTTCACTTGTTATCCTCTCCATCCCTTGTCACCCTCTTCTTCCTTGCCTCGTCTTGCCTCGCTCTACCCGTGTATCACTCGTTTCCTTATCACTAGTCTACTTTCCGTATCACTTCACTCGTGCCTTTGGTATCACACTACTTTCCCAGTTATTACTGCTCTTTCTTGTTAACGCTCTATTATTCTTGTTGTCCCTTTATTGCCCTTGTTAACATTCTGTTTCCCTTTTGACATTCTGTTTTCCTTGTTATAATATAAACGTGGCCAGTCTTCATGAAATTAAACTTCATTTCAAGACTCCGACTTTTTCTGTATCTATTTGGCTCTCACACATTTTTGACAACGACGATATTGTATTACCATCAAGGGGAAGTGTGTGCATGCTACAGTGTGAGCAGATTGTGTGCATAAGGACGATATTGTATTACCATTAAGGGGAAGTGTGTGCATGCTACAGTGTGAGCAGATTGTGTGCATAAGGACGATATTGTATTACCATTAAGGGGAAGTGTGTGCATGCTACAGTGTGAGCAGATTGTGTGCATAACAAACAGAACTAAAACAGTACAGAACTTAAGAATTTCAAAGTCTGTACTTAGTGGATAAAATAGATAAATGCTCTATTTGTTTTAATCGTGGCAATAAATACCACCGGACAGAAGGAAGAAGTGCATACCGTTACCACACAGTTCGAACAAATTTTTGATTTAACTTTGTAGACATAGAACACACACTGAGAGAGAGGGGAATTTGTGAACAATGTGACTCAAAAGCAACTAGGCATGGATACCATTTTCTCTTAGATTGTGAAAGATATGACAATATGTAGGATAAATGTAATCCTACTTTTGATAAACCTGCATTCCTTTGTCCTCCTGACAGGAGGCATTAGTGTCTATGTGCTAAGAGCCAGCCTCTCACTCGAACACTTAATTTTGTCAGGACACAA
The DNA here is from genome assembly GCF_003918875.1 of Haliotis rubra. Classification (NCBI taxonomy): domain Eukaryota; kingdom Metazoa; phylum Mollusca; class Gastropoda; order Lepetellida; family Haliotidae; genus Haliotis; species Haliotis rubra. The sequence goes on from NW_025767202.1 coordinate 838,440, forward strand.
AGCCATGCGGTACGGTCACAAATTATTCAGACAATTAGATAAAGTTTCTTTTACCGTGTAGTTTTAACGCGTCATATTTATTTGCACTAAAATCCATGGCGAAAATCAAATCCTACATGCACCCCTAGGGACCGCTTGTTACAGAAACGTAATCAGCCGCTCAAACACGCTGGTCTACAGGTGTACGGCAAGGTGGTCGTGTATGCGCATTGGTGTTATTTAAAGGACACTTGTTCTTGGAAAGCATCATATATCTTTCCAACTCAGCAATTTGCAAACTTCATTCATATGAATCCATCTATTTATGTTGATTAACAGGCCTATTGTTGAGACATTTCCGAGTCGACTTCACACCATTGTGAAACGGATGGTACAGCTGTTTATATTTACAGACCTCGTCTTGACATTTTAACATCTTGAGGGAAGATAAACATGAAATGAAGCACTTGATATTGTCTCTCATAGCCTGTGTGTCACATGTTGGTCATTGCAGTCCTGTGAGGCCAATAAATAATATTCTGAAAGCTTTGTCAGCTGCATTCATTCTATGTGGCTTAGAATTGGATCTAAAGAGTTGTCATTGCTAAGATATAATATAGGCGTGACACAGTTTTGTTTTTATGCCATGATTCACTTCGTTTAAAAGACCATTTTAAACAGCAGTTGCTCACTCTCTCTCCCTCACCCTCTCGCTCTGACCATCTCAGCCCAAGTACAATGTCACAGTTCGACATTGCGACTCTTCACTCTTGAGCAAAGTTTAACTTTAATTTATTTACTGTCCATAACATTTTGTCGGTCTCAAAAACTGCACATTTTCGTCACAAAAATCATTTGTAAATAGTCCCCATTGCAAACACATGAAATATGAAAGGTCGGGATTCATCTCTCATAATATGTTTTAGGGCGTCACTGAATTGAATGAATGCAACCCCTGTCATTATTACCTGCCAACATTAGACCCATTAGCGCTACACCATCACATATACAGTCTGAAGGGAAACTGACTGATATTAGTAAATTTCCTAATTAGGTGCGATTAATAAATCTATTCCAGCTAGACAGTATACAAAACTGGTCGCCCTGTAGCAAAGGGAAATCTGCCTGCCAGTCACAAGCTTAGGGTAACTCTCCACCTCCGTTATCAACCAGCTCGCACCTGTAACCATCGCAAACAGGTAAATCTCAGTAGCTTGCGAAATTCGGTCAATCGTGAGAAGGACTACAGCGCCCCCCTAAGTGGAATACCTCGTGTTTTGTGATCAATCTGGAGTTCAGAGATCCTTTTCATGGGAGGTGTAACTCGCCACTAATGAAAAGATGAGCATTGAAAGAAAAAGCTCTCCAGCACTGTAATCTTAGGCTTAAACTATAAACATTTGGCGAGGGGCACTGTCTTTCTAACGTTTCACTAATATACTTTCTGTGGGTCACGGTTCACGTAGTACTCGATCGTCAAGCAGAGCACTCCTGCAGGGTTCTCTGTTTCCCCCTATTGTCTTCACGTTATCTGCGGAGAGTGACACCACTTTATTGAATTGGGTCATCTTGAAATAACAAA